>NC_143039.1:51173614-51473614 GCF_057628025.1 Oncorhynchus mykiss | reverse complement strand
AAGGCTGTTGAGTCTGCCGATGAGGATGTGGTGATTGACAGAGTCGAAAGCCTTGGCCAGATCAATGAATACGGCTGCACAGTAATGTTTCTTATCGATGGCGGTTAAGATATCGTTTAGGACCTTGAGCGTGGCTGAGGTGCACCCATGACCAGCTCTGAAACCAGATTGCATAGCAGAGAAGGTATGGTGAGATTCGAAATGGTCGGTAATCTGTTTGTTGACTTGGCTTTCGAAGACCTTAGAAAGGCATGGTAGGATAGATATAGGTCTGTAGCAGTTTGGGTCAAGAGTGTCCCCCCCTTTGAAGAGGGGGATGACCACAGCTGCTTTCCAATCTTTGGGAATCTCAGACGACACGAAAGAGAGGTTGAACAGGCTAGTAATAGGGGTGGCAACAATTTCGGCAGATAATTTTAGAAAGAAAGGCTCCAGATTGTCTAGCCCGGCTGATTTGTAGGGGTCCAGATTTTGCAGCTCTTTCAGAACATCAGCTGAATGGATTTGGGAGAAGGAGAAATGGGGAAGGCTTGGGCGAGTTGCTGTTGGGGGTGCAGTGCTGTTGACAGGGGTAGGAGTAGCCAGGTCGAAAGCATGGCCAGCAGTAGAAAAATGCTTATTGAAATTTTGAATTATGGTGGATTTATCAGTGGTGACAGTGTTTCCTATCTTCAGTGCAGTGGGCAGCTGGGAGGAGGTGTTCTTATTCTCCATGGACTTTACAGTGTCCCAGAACTTTTTTGAGTTAGTGTTGCAAGATGTTTCATGTATAGTAATAGTAATGTATAATAATAATTGCATGCATTTGATAGCTTTCTTGTTATATTGGAAGGGTTTTCTCCAACAAATATTAATACACCATTTATTATGATATACATTACATGACAGATAAACAATTTGACGAGAATCTGTGGCTCCATGTCTTAATGGTGGTTCCATTACAACTTTCAGAAATTAACAACAATTATGCATACAATTATTGATCAACACCAAAACCCATTGTCACATACAGGACGGCTTGGGCTTGAGTCTGTGTCATCTCTAGTCATCTCTCTATACAGACTGGTTGCTTCCGGCAGTGTACCAATACCAGTTTAGATATTTCTGCATCAGTTGGGACAAAGATGACAATTCGGAAAAGGGAAACAAGTCACTGGTAACATCCCTGCCAGATCCGCTTCTTGCCCTAGCTAAACATGAGCAGCATTCCGGCCTGCATTTTGAACCCTGCCTACCCAAAATAGAGACATAAAAAGCTTTAGGGTCAGGGCGTGACACCTAGCTTGCGTTGCCTGACGACTCATCAGCGATTGTTAGCTCTAATGAATTTATCCTCTGCAGCAGAGTTAACTCTGGGTCTTCCTTTTCTGTGGTGGTCCTCATGACAGCTATTTACATGAATGAATCAAAAGTTAATGATGATTTAAATATGAATAATGAAATGTAAATCATGCAAATATAACTTGTTTTTGTAAGCAGTACATAAAATAACTAATGGGACTGCTCCTAATGGAGCTCCTGACTGACGTGTACTATGGTGCATTGAGTTTGTTGGAACCTCTCCAGCTTGCTGATAATAAATAATTATTTATTTAAGTTTGACTATGAGTGTCCCTGGTGGTAATTTCCACGACAGTATGATACAATGAGATGTTCGCTTTCTGTCAATCCCAGTCATGCATGCAGATCCTCACCAATTTGACGGCTCCAATGGCAGTTCCACCTCCGACACCAGCAAAACATTTGCTATGCAGGCGTCGGCTATCACTGGTTAACGCTTGATCCGATTGAATCTAGGCCCTAGTGTGACTGTTGTGGTTGCAGTTCTGAACGAGTGACCAGTGTAGCATTGAGGTGAAAAATAACACCTTTATATTACTTGAGAAAGGAGAGAAGTGAAGCAGAATTTGGATGAGGGTTGAAGAAGAGGGAAGAAAAGAGAATGAGGAGCAGTGCTGAGACAAGCGTGTATATATATTTTTTTTATTTAACCAGGTAGGCTAGTTGAGAACAAGTTCTCATTTACAACTGCGACCTGGCCAAGATAAAGCATAGCAGTGTGAACAGACAACAACACAGAGTTACACATGGAGTAAACAATAAACAAGTCAATAACACAGTAGAAAGAAAAAAGAGTCTATATACATTGTGGGCAAAAGGCATGAGGAGGTAGGCGAATAATTACAATTTTGCAGATTAATACTGGAGTGATAAATTATCAGATGGTCATGTGCAGGTAGAGATACTGGTGTGCAAAAGAGCAGAAAAGTAAATAAATAAAAACAGTATGGGGATGAGGCAGATAAATTGGGTGGGCTATTTACCGATGGACTATGTACAGCTGCAGCGATCGGTTAGCTGCTCAGATAGCAGATGTTTAAAGTTGGTGAGATAGATAAGTCTCCAACTTCAGCGATTTCAGCTGAAGACATGGTGGTTAAGTGATTTTTGCAATTCCTTCCAGTCACAGGCAGCAGAGAACTGGAAGGAAAGGCGGCCAAATGAGGTGTTGGCTTTAGGGATGATCAGTGAGATACACCTGCAGGAGCGCGTGCTACGGGTGGGTGTTGCCATTGTGACCAGTGAACTGATATACAGTCCCTTCAGAACGTGTTCATACCCCTTTATTTTTTCCACATTTTGCTGTGTTAGAGCAATAAATAAAAACATAGTAATTATGTAACTGATTTTGTGTTATTGGCCTACACACAATACCCAATTATATGTCCCAATTATATGTCGAAGTGGAATTAGTTTTTTTTAGGAATGTTTACAAATTAATAAAAAATGAAAAGCTGAGTCAATTAAACATCTTGAGTCAATAAGTATTTGCTTAACAAGTCACATAATAAATTGCATGGACTCACTATGTGCACAATAATAGTGACTATTGAGATATTTCCGGACAATGTGTTAATTATTAATTGCAGAAGAGCTAGTAAGATGGTTGCACTTTATATGTGCCATTAGACATGCACCTGTCTGGGGTTGGACATGACTGGTTATTCCTGTAACTGTCATGGACTACTATGTACTTTTGCTATGGTTACACCTTTTGCGTCTTTTCCAGAGTGCCAAGGACTGTTGCTATGGCCCCACATGCATGCACCCGTCTTAAGGCGAGAACATGTCTGTCTTTTTTTAACTATTGCTGAGGCACTACAGTTTCCATGCCCTAATATGAAACCAAACAAAAATGAGTGCAATACAATAAGACGATGGTGGTTAAATACCAGAGGGGATGAGTCAATAAGAGGAGTTACTATGAGTGTGACGTAAGGAGGAAAAATGTATAAGAGGTATGTGCCAAGACTGGAAAATAGTTGATTTCATGAACCAGCTCGGAATTTATTATGTTGTAATAAAAGTCCATTTGATCTCACAGGCTCCGGTATTTGAGATATATGATTGACTGTATTTTTCCATGACATGACTAACATTATTTTTGAATGATTACTTCAACTCTGTACCCCACACATACACTTTTCTCTAAGGTCCCTCAGTTGAGCAGTGAATTTCAAACATATTCAACCACAAAGACCAGGGAGGTTTTCCAACGCCTCGCAAGGAAGGGCACTTAGTATTGGTAAATGGGTAGAAATAAAATAAAAAAGCAGACATTGAATATACCTTTGAGCATGATGAAGTTATTAAGTACACTTTGTATGGTGTATCAATACACCCAGTCACTAAAATTACATGCATCCTTCCTAACTCAGTTGCCGGAGAGGAAGGAAACTCATGAGATTTCACCATGAGGCCAATGGTGACTTTATGCATCCTAGTTGCAATAAGGCACTAAAGTAAAACTACAAAAAATGTGGCAAAGAAATTAACTTAATGTCCTGAATACAAAGTGTTATGTTTGTGGCAATTCCAACACCACTCGACTAAGAACCGCTATTCATATTTTCAAGCATGGTAGTGGCTGCATCATGTTATGGGTATGCTTGTCATCAAAAAGGACAAGAGCTAAGCACGGGCAAAATGGGAGACAAATACACCTTTCAGCACAACAAAAACCTAAATTACAAGACCAAATATACACTGGAGTTGCTTATCAAGATGACATTGAATGTTCCAGAGTGACAGTTTTGACTTAAATCGGCTTGAAAATCTATGGCAAGACTTGAAAATGGCTGTCTAGCATTGATCAACATCCACCTTGACAGAGCTTGAAGAATTAAAAAAATAATAATATTGTACCATCCAGGTGTGCAAAGATCTTACAGCAAGAATTGCTGTCATAAGTGATTCTAATATGTATTGACTATTTCATTTTCAATACATTTGGCAAAGTTTCCCCCAAAAAAATCACTTTGTAATTTTGTGGTATTTTGTGCAGATGGGTTCATTTTTATTATTTTTTTATTCAGGCTGTAACAAAAAAAATGAAATGCTGTAAGTCAAGGGGTATGAATATTTTTTAAAAGCACTGTATTAACATACTTTTTATAGTCCCGTACCCCTTCAAACATTCAACCTCCAGCTGCGTACCCTCTTCAAACATTCAACCTCCAGCTGCGTACCCTCTTCAAACATTCAACCTCCAGCTGCGTACCCTCTCTAGCACCATGTTCAGCGCACTCTCAAATGTTTTTTTTTGCCATCATTGTAATTCTGCCACACACACTATACGATAGATTTATTAAACATAAGAATGAGTGTCACAACCCAGCTCGTGGGAAGTGACAAAGAGCTCTTATAGGACCAGGGCACAAATAATAATATAATAATAATCAATACTTTTGCTCTTTATTTAACCATTTTACATACTGTATAAAACGTATTTGTTCATCGAAAATTATGAATTATGAATAACCAGAAAGGTGTGCTTGAAAGGATGCACATAAGTCTGCAATGTTGGGTTGTATTGGAGAGAGTCTCAGTCTTAAATCATTTTCCACAAACATCCTAGCCTCAATTTTGTCCCGCACATTGAATATAGTTGCGGAGAGTCCCTGTAATCCTAGATTCAGATCATTCAGGTGAGAAAAAACATCACCCAGATAGGCCAGTCGTGTGAGAAACTCATCATCATGCAAGCGGTCAGACAAGTAACACTATGGTTAGTAAAGAAAACTTTAAGCTCGTCTCTCAATAAAAAAAAAATGTGTCAATACTTTGCCCCTTGATAACCAGCGCACTTCTGTAGGTTGTAAAAGTGTTACATGCCCATATCATTGCATATTGCAGAAAATACACGAGAGTTCAGTGGCCTTGCTTTAACAAAGTTAACCATTTTTACTGTAGTGTCCAAAACATCTTTCAAGCTACCAGGCATTCCCTTGGCAGCAAGAGCCTCTCAGTGGATAATGCAGTGTACCCAAGTGGCGTCGGGAGCAACTGCTTGCATGTGCGTTACCACTCCACTATGCATCCCTATCATGGCTTTTGCACCATCAGTACAGATACCAACATGAGCAGCAGCTACGTTTGGCTACATACGGTGTAATTCCCACGAGAGAGTAACGGTTAATGTGATTGGATGTTAATTATCTATCTAGGCTCCCTGTATTTGACATTGTGTTGTTATTTCACTGAACACTAGATTTTTGGCAGTGAAACAAGGCTACTTGTAACGATCTGGGTGTAGTGGGTGCGAAGTCAGTCAGTCCAGAAAAACCCACGAACAGGAAAAAACACGCTCGTCTCAAACCTGTACAAATGTCACACAAACAATCCTGCACAAAGAACAGGTGGGCCAGCTGGCTAATAAAGCCCAACTAATCACCACAATACATAACAGGTGTAACCAATAAACAGACAAGGAGGGGGAGGAAAGAATCAGTGGCAGCTAGTAGGCTGGTGACGACGACCGCTGATTGCCACCTGAACGGGAAGGGGAGCCACCTTCGGTAGGAGTCGTGACACTACTCAGATGAGAAAAAAAACCTCACCCAAATGTATAGCCCAGTTGGAAAATATAAATGGACTGTTTGAAAATGTGAAGGAAAGGGAATTATAATAATATATATTTTTATGTGAATCACATTTTTATTTGGCGTTCCCCCGATGGCATTGCGTTTGGGAATACCTGGCATAGAGTATTGTGTATAAGTAACATGATTTAGAATACCACGATTTAGCACGCATAAGAGTGAGGCTATAGTGATTAAGTGAAAAGACCAGATCAGAAAAACCTATGTCATATGAAGGAATAAAAGTGATAGGAGTTTTGCACACGCCATTAGAAGAAAGCCATGTAAAATCAGTAAGAAGACAGCTTGAGAAAATGGTAATGTGGAGGGAAACTGCCTTGTCTGAGGGCTGCGAGCATATGCTGTGAATAGGATATAGTTTAGTAAGGCGATTAAAATAGTTGTGTTGTGATGAAGAAGGGTCCTGCTGATTGAATATGAATGGTCAAAGATGGCACGAGACAAAGCAATGAGACATAATGAAATCATGTGAATCCCCTAGTGTGCAACATGCTGTAGCTAGGACTATTACTTGAGGTCCACTACTATAGAGTTACCCTTTACCAATATGTAAGGGTAATCAACTGCAGACTACTTAGCCTGAAAATCCAACAAAAATACATGGACAGGAAGCATTAGTGGTAGGACCTGTCTCAGAGGGCCAACTGTCTAACACATAATGATATCTTGATGGGCCGGCCCTGACGTTCTGCCACCCTAGGCAAGACAAAAAACAAGCCACCCCCCTATCCCCGTTAAACTGTGTACAGCAGGGGTCGGTTGGCAATAGGTTTGGCATAGGACAAAAAAAATTCTCAGCTAAAAATCTGAACATAATAGCAGCCCAATCCATATGCCTATGCTACAAATTTAACAAATGTTAACATCTGGTTAGTATGCTATATAATCAGTTGGATGTCAGTAACATTGCCTAATATTTTAAATCTGATTACATTGATAAAATCACCAATGTCTCTATTAAATTGTATTTTATATTTCTGTGTGCATTGATTGGGGAAAAAGATCTTACTATCAAAAGAAAATTGTGGGCTGAAAAAGTCTCCAAAGAAAGGTGGATAATTCAATAAAAGTTTCAGGGAAGAATGCACAGAGAAATAGGCATTCTTACCATATTTCTCCAATGTCTAACCGGTGTCTTGTTTGCAACAGTTCTTTGCAAATAATTCAATTTTAGACATCCTTATTTAATCTAAGCATGGCAATATCAAAAGTTATCTTTCCACCTGGGCAGACACTCTACCGAAGCAGAAAAATGTCAGCTTCAACTGCTGGCTACTCCTCCATTGCATAACCCACACAACAGAGGTGCTTCCCTAAAAGCTGCCTGGGATTAAACAAACATCTTCTCTTTTCAGAAAGTGAAAAGCAATAGCAATAGCAATTCTCCATGAATATTATAGGCTGCAGCTCAGCTTCAGAATGTCAGAGAGAGGAATCAATACATCCCCATATGTCTTTCACGGGAATTTTAAAGTTTGTTCCTAACACACGGCATCATGGAGTTAATCATTGTTGTACAACGCTTTATATAATCTGCATACTTTTTATGTATTTATTTCAAAATATAGGTATATAGGTATCCTATTAACCCTGTCATTCTAGTCACATTAGCGCACTTTAGCGCACATTAGTTTCAACCGTCTCAGTATAGGGATACCCTCACTCAATTTGAGCCCAAACACAAGCCCTTCCCAGACACGGAGGTATTGAAAGAGTGCATGCGACAGTATTGGAGGATTTTGTTATACCGACATCTATAGATAGCATAATTGTGTTTGTCAAACAGGTAGGCTTACCACGTTTTTGAATAGAAAGAAATAGGCTCCAATTCTATATGTAATTGGATGATTAAGCCCATAGAAAATTGTAGTTCACATGTAGAAGATCCCTTACACGGCAAAAAAGCATTTTACTTTAACCTCTGCATCGGAGAGTTGCAATATTGCAATCACTATGCAGCCAGCTGCCTACAGTAGGAAACAAAGTTTTTACTAATAAAACTTTTATTAAACATCATTTAATATTCTTGTCGAACTGTAAAAAAAGAGGGAGTTAATTTGAGTTTTGGAAACAAGTGCTTTCATAAATGCATGGCGGGCCTCGTTTCACTGGACAAGTGTAAAATAAGCTTTCTTTCAATGACCCAGCCTTAACGAATTTAGTTTATTTACAAATTTACAAATCTTTCCTCTGCTGTGGTGGTGCATTGCAGTCAGTGATGTTTTCTTTCGGTAGATGTCCATGGTTCTGAAATCAAATAATCGGAGAGAGATATTAGGATGTAGTCTATTTAAGTCTAAAAATTAGAGAGTTAACAGGCCATAGATAATTGAGTAGTATTAAAAATTGGTGATAAAATGTATGTGAGTGATAAAATCGTGGCGTGGGGCTATATCAGTCACTAGCTGATAGTGTTAGGAGTGCGGGGTGAGGTCAGAGCCATGTTTTTGTTTTCCTATGGCTCTGTTTTTGATAGGAGGTTTACACACGTCCACACCCAGTAGCGATACAGATGCCATACTACACCTTATTGACATGGTAGGCCAGTTTAGAGTGCAGATAGGTGACTCCATAGTAGCCAGATTGACGTCAGCAGGAGCCATAGATGCGAGTGCTGAGTTCCACAGTACACCACGAAGAGAAACGTCAGCAACCGATTCAGTAAGACATGAAGTTCCACCAGTTCCACATGTGACATTCCACGTCAAGTCCGAGAGAGAACCCAGAGTGTTCAGAGGTGACAGCTCTGACAAGTACACAGTACAAGAGTGGGTTGATCTGACAACAGACTATTTGAAAAACCAAAGATGTGAGGTGCCTGATCAAGCAGAAGAGATCATTAGCAGGTTGATGGGAAAAGCTAGGGATGTAGTGAAGATAGGCTTGAGGAGTGACGAGTCATTGGATGTGAAACAGAACTCAAATCTAATCTATAATATCCTCCTATTATATTGACACTTCATGATGTCACCCAATTGAAGATTTCTACTCATCGAAGCCCAAACTAAGGGAGGATCCGGTAGTCTACTGGATCAGGCTCAACGAAGCAGCGGATTTAGCTGATGAGTGTTTACGATCCTAAGGTTCAGCTGCAAAGCACTTCATGAGTGGTGCTCCAGAGACGTTCAGGTGAGGATAGAGCCTTAATGAAACAAAGCGGCGTCAAACAAACAAAGAGCCATGTCACTGCTCTGCACGACAATGTCCCAGTGTCACACAACCAATTTAACAATGAAAAACGTCATGCCTCCCACTCCTCTTTTGCTCCTGCTCCTACTCAAAGTCAACAGTATCACATTCCATATACTTCCGTAACTCCCGCCTTGGTTCAACATGCACAGCAGCAGCCAGATGAGATGATGGGCATGTTGGAACTATTGATGGAGAAAGTGCAGTGACGAAACAGTGTTTCCCATGAACACAACACCCCTGCAGAATGATGTGGTAGCAATGCGGGTTAAGTGTGCCTTGAATTATAAATAAATCACAGACCCTGTCACCACCAAAGCACCCCCACACTGGAGATAATCCGTTCATCTATTCTGCGTCTCACAAAGACCCGGCAGTTGAAACCAAACATCTCAAATTTGGACACATCAGACCAAAGGACAGATTTTCACCGGTCTAATGTCCATTGCTCGTCTTTCATGGCCCAAGCTAGACTCTTCTTCTTATTGGTGTCCTTTAGTAGTGGTTTCGACCGTGAAGTTTTGATAAACGCAGTCTCCTCTGAACAGTTGAAGTTGTGATGTATCTGTTACTTGAACGCTGTGAAGCATTTATTTGGGCTGCAATTTCTGAGGCTGGTAACTCTAATGAACATCCTCTGCAGCAGAGGTAACTCTGGGTCTTCCTTTCATGTGGTGGTCCTCATGAGAGCCAGTTTCATTATAGTGCTAGATGGTTTTGCGACTGCAGTTGAAGAAAATGTAAAAGTTCTTGATATTTTCCTCATTGACTGACCTTCATGTTTTTAAATAAAGATGGACTGTCATTTCTCTTTGCTTAGTTGAGCTGTTCTTGCCATAATATGGACTTGGTCTTTTACCAAATAGGGCTATCTTCTATATACCACTCCTTCCTTGTCACAACTTAACTGACTGGCTCAAACGCATTAGGAAGGAATGCAATTCCACAAATGAACTTTTAACAAGGCACACCTTTTAATTGAAATGCATTCCAGGTGACTTCCTCATGACGCTGGCTGAGAGAATGCCAAGAATGTGTGAAACTGTCATCAAGGCAAAGGGTGGTTACTTTAAGGAATCTCAAATATAAAATATATTTGGACTTATTTAACACTTTTTTGGTTACTATATGATTCCATATATGTTATTTCTAAGTTTGGATAACTTCACTATTATTATACAATGTAGAAAATAGTACAAATAAAGAAACACCCTTGAATGAGTAGGTGTCTCCAAACGTTTGACTAGAACTGTATAAATACAGTTGAAGTCGGAAACTCGTTTTTCAACCACTCCACAAATGTCCTGTTAACCAGCTACAGTTTTGGCATGACACAAGTCATTTGGTGCATGACACAAGTTATTTTTCCAACAATTGTTTACAGACAGATTATTTCACTTATAATTCACTGTATCACAATTCCAGTGGGTCAGAAGTTTACATACACTAAGTTGATTGTGCATTTAAACAGCTTGGAAATGTTCAGAAAGTTATGTCACGGCTTTAGAAGTTTCTGATTTGTTTGCGGGTACTATTTAGTGAAGCTGACAGTTGAGGACTTGTGAGGCATCTGTTTCTCAAACTAGAGACACTAATGTACTTGTCCTCTCGCTCATTTGTGCACCTGTGCCTCCCACTCAGTTTGTTCTGTGTAGGGAGTAGTACACAGCGTTGTGTATGAGATCTTCAGTTTCTTGGCAATTTTTCACATGGAATCGCCTTCATTTCTCAGAACAATAATAGACTGATGAGTTTCAGAAGAAAGTTCTTTGTTTCTAGCCATTTTGAGCCTGTAATCGAACCCACAAATGCTGATGCTCCAGATACTCAACTAGGGTAAAGAAGGCCAGTTTTATTGCTTCTTTAATCAGAACAACAGTTTTCAGCTGTGCTAACATGATGGGAAAAGGGTTTTCTAATGATCAATTGGCAAATCCAAGTTATAATTTAAAAGGCTAACACAACGTGCCATTGGAACACAGGAGTGATGGTTGCTGATAATATTTTTTTTTATGCCTATGTAGATATTCCATAAAAAAAACATTAGTTTCCAGCTACAATAGTCATATACAACATTAACATGTCTCCACTGTATTTCTGATCAATTTGATGTTATTTTAATGTGCTGTTATTTCAAAAACAAGGACATTTCTAAGTGACCTCAAACTTGGTCACATGGTCACACATGGTCACGCAGCATCCAACCAAATAGTTGTTAAACTTTGATGGAGGTATGTATCTTGATCCATATTGCACCCAGTGTTGTCACACCCTGATCTGTTTCACCTGTCTTTGCGATTGTCTCCAACCCCTCCAGGTGTCGCCCATCTTCCTCATTATCCCCTGTGTATTTATACATTTGTTCTCTGTTTGTCTGTTGCCAGTTCGTCTTGTTTGTCAAGTCAACCAGTGTTTTTTGCCTCAGCTCCTGATTTTCCCAGTCTATCTTTTTCCTCACCCTCCTGGTTAAGATCCTTGCCTGTCCTGACTCCTGCCTAACCTCTCTGCCTACCCCTGACCCTGCCTGCCAACCTTTGCCGCACCTCTGGATTGCTGACCTCTGCCTACCCAGACCCTGAGTCTGCCTGCCGTCCGGTACCGTTGCCCTACCTCTGGTTTACTGACCCCTGCCTGCCTTGACCTGTCTATTGCCTGGCCATGTTGTATTATTATTATTATTATCATTATTATTAAACCATTGTTAATTTGACGTTGTCCGCATCTGGGTCTTACCTTCATACCTGATAGTACAAACGGGCCATGACTGGCCCAGCTGACCCGGGCCAACTGCGCAACGCCATCTCCTCCCAAGGAGCCTCCATTGTTAGGCACGGGGAATTGCTTCATGGTCTTATGGAGGGGGTCCAAACGTTGAATGAGCGCCATGACCGGACTTTGGACGTGCTGCTGGAGCAATTACACTGGAATTCTGGGGGGCAGCCTGCCATGGTGGTAACCACACCGCCGCTCAGTAACTCAGCGGTTAGCAGCGCCGCCCACCGACCACTCCACCTTCCCGGGAGCCCCGTTTACCTCCCCAGAACGCTTTAACTTATTGGTGACAGGGGGCAGTATTTTCACGTCCGGATGAAACGCATGCCCAAATTCAACTGCCTGCTACTCATCCCCAGAAGATAAGATATGCATATTATTACTATATTTGGATTGAAAACACTCTGAAGCTTCTAAAACTGTTTGAATCATGTCTGTGAGTATAACCAAACTTATTTAGCAGGCGAAACTCCGAGGACAAACCATTCAGATTTTTTGTTTGTTTGAGGTCACTTTTCAATGTTTTTCATTGGGAATCCAGATTTCTACGGGACCTTCTTGCAGTTCCTACTGCTTCCACTGGATGCCAACAGTCTTTAAAAATTGGTTGAGGTTTTTCCTTTGTGTAATGAAGAAGTAGCCCTGTTCAGAACAAGGGTCACTTCAAGTGTCAAATCAAATGTTATTTGTCACATACACATGGTTAGCAGATGTTAATGCGAGTGTAGCGAAATGCTTGTGCTTCTAGTTCCGACAATGCAGTAATAACCAACGAGTAATCTAACCTAACAATTCCAAAACTACTACCTTATACACACAAGTGTAAAGGGATAAAGAATATGTACATTAAGATATATGAATGAGTGATGGTACAGAATGGCACAGGCAAGACGCAGTAGATGGTATCGAGTACAGTATATACATATGAGATGAGTAATGTAGGGTATGTAAACAAAGTGGCATAGTTTAAAGTGGCTAGTGATACATGTATTACATAAAGATCCAGTAGATGATATAGAGTACAGTATATACATATACATATGAGATGGGTAATGTAGGGTATGTAAACATTATATTAAGTAGCATTGTTTAAAGTGGCTAGTGATATATTTTACATCAATTCCCATTATTAAAGTGGCTGGAGTTGAGCCAGTGTGTTGGCAGCAGCCACTCATTGTTAGTGGTGGTTGTTTAACAGTCTGATGGCCTTGAGATAGAAGCTGTTTTTCAGTCTCGGTCCCTGCTTTGATGCACCTGTACTGACCTCGCCTTCTGGATGATAGCGGGGTGAAGAGGCAATTGCTCGGGTGGTTGTTGTCCTTGATGATCTTGATGGCCTTCCTGTGACATCGGGTGGTGTAGGTGTCCTGGGGGGCAGGTAGTTTGCCCCCGGTGATGCGTTGTGCAGACCTCACTACCCTCTGGAGAGCCTTACGGTTGTGGGCGGAGAAGTTGCCGTACCAGGCGGTGATACAGCCCGACAGGATGCTCTCGATTGTGCAGATTAACTTAAAATGTACTACCCTCTCCACTACTGTCCCGTCGATGTAGATAGGGGGGTGCTCCCTCTGCTGTTTCCTGAAGTCCACGATCATCTCCTTTGTTTTGTTGACATTGAGTGGGAGGTTATTTTCCTGACACCACACTCCGAGAGCCCTCACCTCCTCCCTGTAGGCCGTCTTATCGTTGTTTGTAATCAAGCTTGATGATTGAGTTAGAGGCGTGCATGGCCACGCAGTCGTGGGTGAACAGGGAGTACAGGAGAGGGCTCAGAACACAACCTTGTGGGGCCCCAGTGTTGAGGATTAACAGGGTGGAGATGTTGTTACCTACCCTCACCACCTGGGAGTGGCCTGTCAGGAAGTCCTGTACCCAGTTGCAAGTGTACTGTTAGAGGCGCGTGACCAGAAAGCTAGCTACAGTTTGTTTTCCTCCTGTATTGAACACAGATCATCCCGTCTTCAATTTTATTGATTATTTATGTTGAAAAATACCTAAAGTTGTATTACAAAAGTAGTTTGAAATGTTTTGGCAAAGTTTACAGGTAAAGTTAAGATATTTTGTAGTCACGTTGCGCAAGTTGGAACCAGTGTTTTTCTGGATCAAACGCACCAAATAATGGACATTTTGGATATATATCGACGCGTTTTTAGCTCAGTGTGCCTTCATTTTTGAGCTTCAGCCCTCCTCCATCTCCTCGGATCGCTCCAAGATAGTGTGGTGGTTAATTTCTTTACTAGCAAATGAGGAGAGACAAACTTATCACACAAGTCAGAGTTATATTTAACCTGTTATGGCTGCAGTCCCCCTACCGGGATAAGTGTCACCAACAACCGCTGACTAGCATAGCGCTACATACAATAAATATTACTACAAATATTTATATTCCTGAAATCACAAGTGCAATATAGGAAAACACAGTTTATCCTTTTGTTAATCCACCTGTCGTGTCAGATTTTGAAATTATGCTTTACAGCGAAAGCAATCCAAGTGTTTGTGTAAGTTTATCGATTGCACGATAAAACATTAAGTACATTTAGCATCAGGTATCTCGGTCACGAAAATCAGAAAAGCAATCAAATTAATCGTTTACCTTTGATGATCTTCGGATGTTTTCACTTACGAGACTCCCAGTTACACAACAAATATTCCGTTTGTTCCATAAAGATGATTTTTATATCCAAAAAAACTCAGTATGTTTGTCTGTTATGTTCAGAAATCCACAAGAAAGAGCGGTCACGACAACGCAGACAAAGATTCCAAATAGTTTCCATTATGTCCACAGAAACATGTCAAACATTTTTTATAATCAATCCTCAGGTTGTTTTTAAAATATATAATCGATAATATATCAACCGCAAATGTCTTTCACAGTAGGAGAGGGGAAAACAATGGCTGTCCAAATTCTGTTGCGCAAGCAAAACTCATGTGACCACTTGACGCGATGTTATCGTTCTGGCTCATTTTTCAAAATAAAATCCTGAAACTATGTCTGAAGACTGTTGACACCTTGAGGAAGTGATAGGAAAAGTAATCTGGTTCATATCCCTTTAAATGGAGCAAAGGGAGGCTATGGAACATGGAGTTTTCAAAATAGAAGCCACTTCCTGCTTTGATTTTTCTCAGGGTTTTGCCTGCAATATCAGTTATGTTATACTCACAGACAATATTTTGACAGTTTTGGAACCTATAGAGTGTTTTCTATCCAATACTAATAATATGCATATATTAGCAACTGAGACTGAGGAGCTGGCCATTTACAATGGGCACCTTTTCATCCAAGCTACTCAATACTGCCCCTGCATATGAAGTTAATCTAAATCTTTATTCACTTATTAATAAGGGAGCAGGTCAATACAACACTCACATATAAAGCTCGCAGTGGCCTACTATGCAGTGGATTTCCGCACGTTGGCAGCGGAGAGTGCGTGGAACAAGGAAGCACTGTTCGACATGTTCCTTCATGGCGTCTTGGAGGAGGTTAAGGACAAGCTTGCTGCTCAGGAGTTACCCACGGGTCTTGACTCCCTCATCGCTTTGACCATCTGCATCGATGGGCGATTGCGGGAACGACAGATGGAGAGGAAATTCCATTTCGCTCGCAAGTCCAGGGATTCCACCTCGCCTCCGAGTCATCCCGGAAGTGCCTGTTGGGGTTCATTCCTTGTTCCTTGTCAATCATAGGCTCATTGGTGAAATCAGCAATTAGACAATATCTTTATGTAAATCAATCAAACCTTTATTAATTACCTCGACAAATAAAATTAGATGATTAATGCTGAATCACCTTTGCCAACTAGTATTTGGGTAATTGTCGCTGAATTACCTATACAAATAAAAATTTTAAAAAACAATCATTCACTTTTCATCCTATATTGGCATCATGCATTTCACCAATAGCACGTTATGTATTTTCTCCAGTCTACAATACGACTATGTCATATTCAAAGCGTATGTATATATTTTATAGTGAGTGAGGTGCCACTTACTTGTTAGAGGGAAACCACACCAGTGAATGCCAATGAATTACAGACTTAGATTATACAGGTATCTGCTTACCTTGTTTAATTTGGAGCTCTGGCACCATGGTGTGAAATCTCCTCCATCCACGGTGGACACTCACTCCTGGCAAGCTCGCCAAATGTTGGGGTTCGTTCCTTGTTCCTTGTCAATCATAGGCTCATTGGTGAAATCAGCAATTAGACAATATCTTTATGTAAATCAATTAAACCTTTATTAATGCAATTGCAGACATAAATTGACAACGGGAACATAGCACGCATGTTTCCGAGTAAGTTCTGCAGAATATGAAAGGGTCCAAGTTGTTTTATTATGCTTGCAGTCAACCCCTAGTGATGTCACTGCCTACGTCATTACCTTCTACTCATGAGACCAAACCCATTCATTCACAGCTATACAGACACTAGTTCCAGTGTTATCTAAAGGCTCAGAAGTAAATGTTCACTGCCCTAGTTGATTTATAGTGGTATGTCTGACTAGTCTTTTATCTCTTTCACTCCCCTGCAGGGTTCTGTGTCTATGCATATTTATTTATTTTTATATTTGAGGCGCTTTTTCACAGACGATCTGTTTTGACTGCCATAACTCACACATATCTCAGACCGTTTTTTATAAGAAGCAGAGACTAGAAAAGTACTGTGGAAAAACTTTAAACCTTATAATGCATGTTTATATATTGTTCATCTGTACTCTAGGACCCTATACATGTAAGGGGGAGGGGTTGTATAACCGTTCCCCTTCTATTAATACAACATAAGCATAATCAATTATTATAATACATCAAACATTTGGTACAGCCCCTATCATGACCCCAAGGTGAACCCAACATCCCTGACGGTCCCGTTGCCGAGAGCATCCGAGGTTTCCTGACCTTCCTCGAGAGTCACCGAAGACGGCCGAGGCACTGTTTCCCGAGCCTATACAACTGGGTAGAGCTAGGGTTAGGGTTAGGGTTAGGGTTATATCTTTATTTCTGGTTTTTCTGAATGCTATATTTTGCTGGAAAATGGCTGTGTTTATTGTGGTTTGGTGGAGATCTAACAATCGTTTGTAGTGCTTTCGCTGAAAAGCCTATTTGATATCGGACACGTTGGTGGGATTAACAACGATAATAGCATTAAAATGTTATAAGACACATGTATGTTTTAGGAATTGTAATTATGAGATTTCTGTGGTTTGAATTTGGCGCCCTCTATTTTCACTGGTAGTTGTCATATCGATTCCGATATTGGGATTGCAGCCATAACAGGTTTAAGCTACATCCCAGCACCTTCTTCTCCCACTACCTCAATGCCAGGGAGAGGAACTACGACGTGGGGAATCGGGAGCTTCTCGTGGTAAAGTTGGCATTGGAGGAATGGAGGCACTAGCTAGACAGGGCGGAACATCTGTTCGTTGTGTGGACCGACCACAAAAACCTGGAGTATCTCCTTTACTGCCAAGAGCCTCAACTTCAGTTAAGCGAGATGGGCCATGCTGTTTACCCGGTTCAACTTACTTCTTCTACCGGCCAGGGTCCGAGAACGTCAAGCCGGGTTGCCCTGTCTCGGATGTGTGCCTGACGCTGTCCGCTCCGCAGTCCTGGAGTGGGCCTATTCCTCCAGGCTTCCTTCAGACCCTGGCCTTCGTGCAACAACGCTTTTGGTGGCCTACTATGGTTCCGGATGTTGTTGCTTTTGTCGCCGCCTGCACAGTCTGTGCACAGAACCAGATTCCTCGGCAAGCTCATGCATGTCTTCAACAACTGCCTGTCCCTCACCGTCCCATATATCCCTGGATTTCTTCACGGGTCTCCACCTTTCTGAGGGCAACACTGCATTCCTGAGTGTGGTCGATCAGTTTATCAAAAGCCGCCCACATTCCTCTTTCCAAACTATCCTCGGCCTAGGAGACAGCCCAGTTTATGGTGCAGCACGTCTTCCGGATCCAAGGAATCGTGGTGGACATGGTCTCCGACCGGGTCTGCGGTTCTCGTCCCGGTTCTGGAAGGCGTTCTGCACACTCATTGGGTCGTTGGCCAGTCTGTCCTCCGGAGTCCACCCACAGTCCAACGGCCAGTCGGAGCAAGCCAACCAGGACTTGGAGAGAACCTTTCGCTACCTAGCCTCTGCCAACCCTACCACCTGGAGTCAGCAACTGATATGGGATGAGTAAGCTCGCCACACACTTCCTTGCTCTGCCACGGGTCTCTCGCCCTTCGAGTGTGCCCTGGGATACCAGCCTCTTCTCTTCCCCGAGCAAGAGGAGGTGGTCAGCAATCCCTTTGGCCAAATGTTCATCCCCCACTGTCGCCATACCTGGAAGAGAGCCCAGCCCACTCTTTTGAAGACCACTTCCAGGTATAGGCGTCAAGCGGATCGCCACAGGACCCCTGCTCCACACTATCGGCTCGGGCAGAAGGTATGGCTCTCCACCCGAACCTGCCTCTCTTGGTGGAGTTCTGTAAACTTTCCCCCTGTTACATCGGCCCATTCCCCATCTCTAGAGTCATTAGCCCAACTGCTGTTTGTCTTTTGATACCCCTCCTTATTCACCCTACTTTCCTTGTGTCTAGAGTTAAAACCGTGTCTCACAGTCCTTTGTCTTCTGTTTCCAGGCCCACCTCTCCTCCCGTGTCATCGATGGCCATCCGGCGTACACAGTGAGACGTTTCCTGAGTGTTTGACCACAGGCAGCAGTTTCCAGTATCTGGTTGACTGGGAGGGTTATGGCCCGGAGGAGAGGTGCGGGGTCCCGGCTAGAGACAACCTGGACCCAGCCCTCATCGCCGACTTCCACCGCCGGCACCCCGGTAGGATGCCAGGTGACGCCCCTAGTGGGGGTATGTCACACCCTGATCTGTTTCACCTGTCTTTGTGATTGACTCCACCCCCCCTCCAGATGTCACCTATCTTCCCATTATCCCCTGTGTATTTATACCTACTTTTTCATTTTTCTCTGTTGCCAGTTTGTCAAGTCAACCAGCGTTTCTGTCTCAGCTCCTGCTTTTCCCAGTCTCTCTTTTTCTCGCCCTCCTGGTTTTGACCCTTGCCTGCCCTGACTCTGAAACCGCCTGCTTGACCACTTTGCCTGCCCCTAACCCTGAGCCTGCCTCCCGTCCAGTACCGTTGCCCCACCTCTGGTTTACTGACCCCTGCCTGCCTTGACCTGTCTATTGCCTGCCTTTGTTGGATTATTAAACCATTTTTAATTCGACGTCTGCATCTGAGTCTTACCTTCATACCTGATAAGTGTTTTCACTTTTAAAATTATATCTAATGTATGTTAACTTGAAAACTATTATGTTTTATAATCACTATCGATGTTGACATGTTATATGATAGTGTTACAGAGTTGTGTCACGTATTTACAATTGTATGGACATTTGCAAAATGTGTATGTTGCGTTATGCTAAAGGCTACTGTAGCTAACTAGCCTTGTACTTTCTTTGCTAATGAGGCAAGTCACCTCGTGAAGAGAAACTGTTATTTCATGTTACTCAGATTGCTTGGTGGGTTTTCAGTTGTTCTGAAGTTTTCAGTGTTGTTTATGTATTTGCAGGTACATGCTCCCAAATTATATGGAAAAATGTTATGTTAATGTACAAGTGTAGCCTATGTGCTGGGGTCAAATGACATTTTATTGGCCACATACAGTTGAAGTGTGAGGTTTACATACATTTAAACTCAGTTTTTCACAATTCCTGACATTTAATCCTAGTAAAAACTCCCTGTCTTAGGTCAGTTAGGATCACTACTTTAATTTAAGAATGTGAAATGTCAGAATAATAGTAGAGAGAATGATTTATTTTAGCTTTCCCAGTGAGTCAGAAGTTTACATATCCTCAATTAGTATTTGGTAGCTTTGCCTTTAAATTGTTTAACTTGGGTCAAACGTTTCGCCCAATACTTTTGGTCCCTTCCTCCTGACAAATCTGTTGTAACAGTCAGGTTTGTAAGCTTACTTGCTCGCACATGCTTTTTCAGTTCTGCCCACAAATTTTCTATAGGATTGAGGTCAGGGCTTTGTGAATGCTTACCATTTCAACTTGTCAGTGATACATCAATGATATCGCTCTTGCTGCTGGTGATTCTCTGATCCGGCTTTACGCAGACAACACCATTCTGTATACTTCTGGCCCTTCTTTGGACACTGTGTTAAGTAACCTCCAGACAAGCTTCAATGCCATACAACTCTCCTTCCGTGGCCTCCAACTGCTCTTAAATGCAAGAAAAACTAAATGCATGCTTTTCAACCAATCACTGCCTGCACCTGTCCGCCCGTCCAGCATCACTACTCTGGACGGTTCTGATTTGTTCTGAATATGTGGACAACTACAAATACCTAAGTGTCTGGCTAGACTGTAAACTCTCCTTCGAGACTCACATTAGCATCTCCAATCCAAATTAAATCTAGAATCGGCTTCCTATTTCGCAACAAAGCATCCTTCACTCATGCTGCCTGTCACTTTCGTCGTATACATAATGAGCGGACCAAGTAGAGATCCACGTATTTATTAAAGTGAACCTTCAAAAAACAACAAAGAATAAACTAACGTGAAGTGCGTAGCACACATAGCACTAAACCATAACGAAACAATATCCCACAAACGCAGGTGGGAAAAGGACCACACTAAATATGATCATCAGCAGCCTCCAATTGGGAACCATACTCACACCAACATAGAAATTCAAGACTAGAACACCCCCTAGTCACGCTCTGACCTATTACACCATAGAGAACCCCAAGGGTTTGTGGTATCCTCGACTTCGGCGATGTCATCTATAAAATAGCCTCCAACACTCTACTCAACAAATTGGATGCAGTCTATCACAGTGCCATCCGTTTTGTCAACAAAGCCCCATATACTACCCACCACTGCGACCTGTATGCTCTCGTTGGCTGGCCCTCGCTTCATACTTGTCGCCAAACCCACTGGCTCCCGATCATCTACAAGTCTCTACTAGGTAAAACCCCGCCTTATCTCAGCTCACTGGTCACCATAGCATCACCCACCCGTAGCAAGAGCTCCAGCAGGTATATCTCACTGGTCACCCCCAAAGCCAATTCCTCCTTTGGCCATCTCTCCTTTCAGTTCTCAGCTACCAATGACTGGAACAAACTGCAAAAATCACTGAAGCTGGAGACTCATATCTCCCTCACTAGCTTTAAGCACCAGCTTTAAGAGCAGCTCACAGTTCACTGCACCTGTACATAGCCCATCTGTAAACAGCCCATACAATTACCTCATCACCATACTGTATTTATTTATTTGTCTTGCTTCTTTGCACCCCAGTATCTCTACTTGCACATGAATCTTCTGCACATCTACCATTCCAGTGTTTAATTGATATATACTTCGCTACCATGGCCTATTCATTGCCTTACCTCTCTTATCTTACCTCATTTGCAGTCACTGTATATAGACTTTTGTTTTTTCTACTGTATTATTGACTGTATGTTTGTTTATTCCATGTGTAACTCTGTGTTATTGTATGTGTCGAACTGCTTTGCTTTATCTCGGCCATGTCGCAGTTGTAAATGAGAACTTGTTCTCAACTTGCCTACCTGGTTAAAGAAAGGTGGAATAAATCAAATAAAAATGTGTATGCCGAGAAAATTGAAGCTTTCCACCTTCTCGACTGCGGTCCCATTGATATGGATAGGGGGGTACTCCCTCTGCCTTTTCCTGAAGTCCACGATCAGAAGGAGTCATAAGATGAGCACTCCTCTGTAACCATGCTATAAATGTAGTAATGTATCAAATGTATAACATACATATACATTTAACTTTTCTAAAATTATTACAATTCTAACCAAAGGGGGGGGGGGGGGGGGGGCTGTACAAAAATGCTGTAATTTCTAAACGGTTCAAATGATATGGATGATAATACCCTCAAAGTAAAGGTGACAATCTGCACTAACCTGATAGTCATTGTATCATTTGAAATCCAAAGTGCTGGAGCACAGAGCCAAAACAACAACATTTTCACTGTCCCAATACTTTTGAGCTCACCGTATAGTCGGTCCAAATACTTTGAAAATAAAATCTTACATGTCTGAATTGATGAAAACCAGCATTAAAAGTTTTCAAAGGGCCATTATGTGCCATTATGTAGAGTGCAGCGCTTGCAATGCCAGGGTTGTGTGTTTGGTTCCCTCAGGAATCAGCCACACAAAAATGTATGCATGCTCTACTGTATGTTGCTTTCGATAAAAGCATCTACTAAATGACAATATAAACTAAGCACTAATACCATTTACCATGTCGTACCATGGCATTCAAACATAAAACAAGGAGGATGTTGCTTGTTATGGATGTAGAGGTATGTTCAATAGAACAGATTCTAAAAGAAACTCAAACACCTTTAAATGTCATACGGGACGTCAGGGAGACGTCAGAGAGTAATACAACTCTTTAAAAAAACATGCCATCTTCTGATGTGTCATCGAATGACAAACCAGACCCGTATTTAAACAACCATGATCGTTTAGGGTGTGACTTGTCAGAGAACAGTGGAGTTATTGGTGGACAGCAACACCCAAGACAACAATAAATCATCAGAAACATGAAATCACAGTTCAAAGAATGTTAAGTGCAAGAGTAAGTTGTACAATTCACATCTGATAAATATAAGTTGTTATGATTGGGTCAATGCAAATTGTTAGTTGGGATGTGTGCCAAAAAAATACTGGTCAAAACACTGACAACCGAGACTACTTGCCAACATGCTCTGACTGGGGATTTTGCTCTCTGCAAGATGACAATAGATTTTCTCTAAACTGAATACACTTCTACCAGTACATGTGTTAGTTAAGTTTACGGCAAGTATCCGTCGTATAAACAGGATGGACGTTTTATGAAAATAATCTACTTCACAGAGGTGTAATGGAATGCATCTGCACAATTTTGATAGTACAATAGTTTAAATAAAGGTTATAAATGCACCTGACTGGTTAAGTTTTAGGGAATATCCTGTATATTCTGTATATATTCTATATTTGTATTAGATTCTGAAACCAATTTTGGCCAGGCTAAAGTTGTAAAATCTATAAGGGGCTTTTCACATTGTTGAGCCGCACTGTCCCAGCACTGTCTCTGTGAAAATCACATCTTTGAAGATAAACCTACTCTCTAAAACCTCTGTTTGTGTATAACTGAAAAGCACACAAATGTATCCAGGGCAACAGTCCTTATTACTCAAGATGTCGTGAGACAGTAACAATTAGACATGTTGAGTTAATGTTTAACATTAACATACCAACAGAGGACAATCTTCGTCAAGTGGAACTTTCTGTTCAAGAGAAACCAACTCCTGAGCCTAAAGTTGGTCCAAAGAGCAGCAGCGTGAGCATCAGAGGACAGAACCTCAGCACCTTCCTGTTTCTCCTCCTCAGTCCAACTCTCCATTTCCTTTGATTTACAGCAAAGAAATTGGTCATTGTTGTAAGGGTTGTCGTCGGTGGAAGAAGGTGAGGACCAAGGTGCAGCGTGGTAAGTGTTCATGTCTTTTTTAATAAACAAACTGAACACTCGAACAAAACAATAAATGATGTGAACAAAACGAAACAGTACCGTGTGGCCCAAAACACTCACACGGAAACAAACACCCACAAACCAAAAGTGAAACCCAGGCTACTTAAGTATGATTCTAAATCAGGGACAACAATTGACAGCTGCCTCTGATTGAGAACCATACTAGGCCGAACTCAAAAACCCACATAGAAAAACAAACATAAACTGCTCACCCCAACTCACGCCCTGACCATACTAAAACACAGACAAAACAAAGGAACTAAGGTCAGAACGTGACAATTGTCCTGCTTATGAGACTGTTGACAAGTTCTGAGTGGTAAACTGCTGAAATACTGAAATACTGTCTTTAAATAAATAAATAAATAATTCAGCCACAAGATATAGATTTATATTAATTTCTCCAAATATATTAACTGTGAAGTCCAAAAAATAAAGGGTATGTCGCACACCAAAAAAATTGAAGTTCAGAAATTCCTTTTGTTTTTTTTAATGCATTTCCCCCCTTGCTTTTCAGCAGGCACACACGAACGGTTAGATGTCAACATTCTTCAGTGTAGGTAATCATTGTTAAATTATTTGAGCATCTGGAAAAAATTGCCATACAAATATATTATTTGTATTAATTCATTCGTGAAGCCCAACTCCCCATAAAAACAGAAATCAGGAATCCAATATGATTTACTCCATTTTTGGGCTCACGATGTGGGGTCATTGTGACCCTCAATCATAGTTACCAGCTGATCACATTGATTCTCAACATCTTTTTTGTTCGAGTTTCATAAACTGAATCTACCTTCAAAAGAAACAGATATGTTACGTAAAACGATATGTGAAGTAGCAGGTATGTGAGTGGTGGACTGTTAAATAGAAAAAAGCTGATTGCTTACTGTAGGCCTGTGACTAAATAAAATGAATGGCTCAAAAGTTAAGTCGATTAATTGCAATGAAGCAAGTTTCTGGCTATAGAACATTTATATTGTCACCGGACCAATTTTCAATACATTAAGTAATTGGGGGTAACAACACTGCTATTTTACTCTCAAACAGATAGACCTGGCCTTCTTTTTCCCCTCCCTTATTTCAGACAATCTTTTGTCTCTCCCCAAACATTTTGTCAGAACACCTAACCAGTTTTCCATACCACGTCAGTACCTGGGGAAAAAATGAAAGCATTATTAACCTAAATACAATTCACATGCATTCCTCTGCCCATCTATTGTCCCATCCATTGTCCCTCCCTTTTTTCATCATCTTTATCTTATTGTCTTTTGTGCCTGCGAAAATATTACATCACCTGAAAGACAAACAACTTGTGGCGTCAAACCAGCCCTATAGTAATATAAATAGCAACTAGAAATGCATTGGCATTACAGTATGCATATGAACAGTTCACTTGTAGGCTTGAAATGGCTAACATAACTAGACAGATAATGAGATTTTAAAGTAGATATAAGCTAGATATTGTGATTGTTTATTGTTATTAACCAAAACCTTCCTGAATTGATATTTGGAGAAATTACAGAAATAGGTGGCTGGCATTGAAGTGTTTGCTGTAGGTAAGTAATAACATTTACTGTATAATGAAATATATACATGGACAAGCTTTGATTTAAAACAAACATATATTTGCTCACAGTAAAAAACATAGAAATACAAACAAATATTACAAGGTAAAATGTTCTTATAAATCAAAATCCAACATTGATCATGTAAGCAAAAACATTGAAACTATGAAGATTATGGTTAATATGTATGTGTTATATGTGAACACCTTTACACTTTTGCTAAACTACAACTTCTATTCTGCCACTGAATATGTATAGGATTCAGAGTGAATTGTTGGCAGACGATTTGAAAACTTGTAATTACTTTCTCTTTTATGAAGTAATGGTTACAGGATTTACAGTGCATTCAAAAAGTATTCATACCCCTTGACTTATTCCACACTTTGCTGTGTTATAGCCTCATTTACATAAGCATTCAGACCCCTGAGTAAATACTTTGTAGAAGCACCTTTGGCAGCGATTACAGCTTTGAGCCTTTCTGGGTAAGTCTGTAAGAGCTTTCCACACCTGGATTATTCTTTTGAAAATTATTCGAGCTCTGTCCAATTAGTTATTGATTATTGCTAGACAACCATTTTTAGGCCTTGCCATACATTTCCAAGTATATTTAAGTCAAAACTGTAACTTGGCGGCTCAGGAACATTAACTGTCTCTTTGGTAAGCAACTCCACTGTAGATTTGGCCTTGTGTTTTAGATTATTGTGTTGATGAAAGGTGAATTCATCTCCCAGTATCTGGTGGAAAGTCGACTGAACCAGGTCCCCCTCTAGGATTTTGCCTGTGCTTAGTTCCAGTCCGATTTAAAAAAATCTTGAATAACTCCCCATTCCTTAACAATTACAAGCATACCCATAACATGATGCAGCCACCATTATGCTTGAAAATATGGAGAGTGGTACTCAGTAGTGTGTTGTTTTGGATTTGCCCCCCGCATAGCAATTAGTATTCAGGACAAAAAGTGAATTGCTTTGCCACATTATCTTTTTGTATTATTACTTTAGTGCCTTGTTGCATACAGGATACCTGCTTTGGAATATTTGTATTCTATACAGACTTTCTTCTTTTCACTCTGTCAATTAGGTTAGTATTGTGGAGTATCTGCATTGTTGTTGATCCTGCCTCAGTTTTTCCCTATCACAGCCAACAAACTCTCTAGCTGTTTTAAAGTCTCCATTGTCCTCATGGTGATATCCCTGAGCGGTTTCCCTCCTCTCCGTCAACTGAGTGACTGGGTGTTTTGATACACCATCCAAAGTATAATTAAAACGTCAACATGATAAAAAGGATATTCAATGTCTGCTTTTTTGTTTTTTACCAATAAGTGCCCTTCTTTGCAAGGCATAGGAAAACCTTCCCAGTCTTTGTGGTTTAATCTGTATTTGAAATTCACTGCTTGACTGAGGGACCTTACAGATAATTGTATGTGTGGGGTACACAGAGGAAGTAGGCATTCAAAAATCATGTTAAAAACTATTATTGCACACATAGTGAGTCCGTGCAACTTATTTGACTTGTAAAGCATATTTCAGGATTGGCATAACAAAGAGGTTGAATACTTATTTACTCAAGCAATTTACAGCTTTTCATTTTTAATGAATTTGTAAAAAAATCCTAAAAATAGAATTCCAATTTGGCATTATGGGGTATTATGTGTAGGCCAGTGACAAAATCCATTTTAAATTCAGGCTGTAACACAACAAAATGTGGAAAAAGTAAAGAGGTGTGACTACTTTCTGAAGGCACTGTAAGTGATGTCCATTCATCCGCATGATGGATGGATGTGCAATCCTTTCAAAATAATGAATTAGCCTTACAGTATTGCTATATGTGAGAGAATATTACATATAATTATTTATCCTCCTGTCTTCTTTATAAGAATACAATAACATGTAGCCATGTCTTGTGCTGTCATAATGAATGACATAAACATGACTCCCATCTTCAATTTATCATCTTTCCCTTTGAAAAAATATGGAAATTGGATTTGTCAGCTGTATTATAGCATATGCTTTTTAGGCAGTAAAAGGCAGATTTCTCTTGTAAAAATGCAACACTAATGTGGGTTTTACTATATTATTTGATGTATTAGGTATTGTATTTTTTTTAAAAGACATAACTTTTTGATGAACTACACCTATTGCTTTCACAGAATATGTATACGTAGGATTCAGAGTGAACTGCTGGTCGCTGGCAGACTGTTCGAACACTTGAAATGACTTATCCTCTTTTATGAAGTAACATGATTGAAGTGATGCAGTAAATGGATGATTTCTCATGGAAAAAATACAATGCTAATCTGGATTTACTGCATAATTTCACTAGGGTGTATAAATCCATGTTTACACACAATTGCAAAGCCTCCGTATTTTGTTGCCTTATTTTTTTATTCTATTCTACACAAGTTAATCCATGAAAAAGTATCGAAAACTTTTATTCACTGAGATGTCTTGAATGCAGAATTATTCACACCTCTTGGTCAGGCACACTTAAATGTATTCAAGTGCATATATTTCCTTATCAAGTTAGACATTACATTGAATGGAATCCACCGTTGTACATTAAGAGTGGTTCATATGACCTGTCAAAAACATTTATATTTTTCTTCCTATTCAGAAAACAACTGTATCAAAATGAAGACACATAAACTGAAAGCTACTTTTATCACCATGGGTATGTAGTACACTCAATTTCATTCTGTGTTCTTGTTTCTAACTCAGTTTTTACAAATTGCTAACTTCATGCCTACCCGTGTATTAATCCTGAATCAAAATATTAACAACCAAAAAGGCAAGACGAGACCATATTCATTTAGATCATGTAATTATAATAATGAGCAATGATGTACATATTCGTTGCATATTATGTTCCTGTACAATGTATAGGATTATTTCCAAATATATTTATTTTGACATTTCATGGGGGCAATTTTACATTTTGCCTAGTCTACTGTCAAATGTCTCACCTCGATTAAATACATTTCCAAAATATAAAAAAGGAAAATGACTAAATTGTAAGCGGTAAACATTATCACACTGCTGTATATTACTTGAATTATATTACCGCACTACTGTAATGAAAAATGTGCCATCTTGAAAACAAACATACAATACAACTCAAGTGTACTAATATCAATATGGTATTATACAATCAAGGGATTTATTTCATACTTTAATTTTGTGTGGCTACAAATTATAATTATTTATTGAATATGAAGATATAAAACCTGCACCATGCTGATGAAGGGTAATCTAGGAAACATTGATATTATGCACCACAAAACACCTTAACCATTCATCTTAAAAATTGCAGTGTTGTTTTGCTGGATTACACATGGAGATTCGACCACAAGTGCAGCTCCTACTACAACAACTACAACTGAAATCCCTAAGCCAACAACTGTAAATCCAACGACAGCAACTGTAACTCTCACAACAACAAATGTACTTCCTACAACAACTGCAGCTACTTCTACAACCACAACAGCAGCACCTTCTACAACTGTAGCTCCTACGACCACTATGACTGCAGCAACTACTACGACCACCGCAACTGGTCCTACTGCTACAAGCACAACTTCAGATCCTAATACAACAGTTGCTCTTACAAGCACAACAGCAGCTGAACCTACAACAACTGTAGGTCCTACTACAACAACTGTAGCTCCTAAAACAGCTACAACGACAGCTATAACTGAAGCTACGACAACAACCACACCTACTACGACAGCTACAACTGAAGCTCTTATGACCACCACAACAGCAACACCTGCAATGACAACTGCAGCTCCTATGACAACTGTATCTCTTTTTACCACTACAACTGCAGAACCTACTACAGCTCCTTCTACAACTGTAGCCCCTACTACAGCCACAACAGCAACACCTTCGACAACCACTGCAGCTCTTACTACAACAGCTGTAGATACTACAACAACTACAACTGGAGCACCTGCTACAGAAACTACAATTGCACCTACTACAACCACACCTGCAGCACCTACTACAGCAAATGCAGCTCCTACGACCACTATGACTGCAGCAACTACTACGACAACCACAACTGCACTTACTGCTACAACCACAACTGCAGATCCTACTACAACATTAGTTATAGTTTCAAGCACTTCAGCAGCTGAACCTGCAACAACTGTAGGTCCTACTACAACAACTGTAGCTCCTAAAACAGCTACAACTGCAGCAAATACTACAACTGAAGCTACGACAACAACCACACCTTCCACGACAGCTACAACTGAAGCTCCGACAACAACCACACCTACTACGACAGCTACAACTGAAGCTACGACAACAACCACACCTTCCACGACAGCTACAACTGAAGCTCCGACAACAACCACACCTACTACGACAACTACAATTGCACCTGCTACAACCACACCTGCAGCACCTACTACAGCAAATGCAGCTCCTACGACCACTATGACTGCAGCAACTACTACGACAACCACAACTGCACTTACTACTACAACCACAACTGCAGATCCGACTACAACATTAGTTGTAGTTTCAAGCACTACAGCAGCTGAACCTGCAACAACTGTAGGTCCTACTACAACAACTGTAGCACCTAAAACAGATACAACTGAAGCTCCGACACCAACCACACCTACTACTACAGCTACAACTGAAGCTCCTACGACACCTGCAACGACAACTGCAGCTACTACGACAACTGAAGCACCTACGACAACTGAAGCACCTACGACAACTGCAGCACCTACGACAACTGCAGCACCTACGACAACTGCAGCACCTACTACGACCACTGCAGCGCCTACTACGACAACTGTAGCCCCCACAACAACTACTTCTGAAGCTCCTACGACAACCTCAACTGCAACACCTTCTACAACTGCAGCTCCTACAACCACTATGACTGCAGCAACTACTACGACAACCACAACTGCACCTACTGCTACAACCACAACTGCAGATCCTACTACAACATTAGTTGTAGTTTCAAGCACTGCAGCAGCTGAACCTGCAACAACTGTAGGTCCTACTACAACAACTGTAGCTCCTACAACTGCAGCAAATACTACAACTGAAGCCCCGACAACAACCACACCTTCCACGACAGCTACAACTGACGGTCCGACAACAACCACACCTACAACGACAGCTACAACTGAAGCTCCTACGACCACTACAACGACAACTGCAGTTCCTACGACAACTGCAGCTCCTGCGACAACTAGTTCTACAGCTCCTACGACAACTGCAGCTCCTGCGACAACTGCAGTTCCTACGACAACTGCAGCTACTACGACAACTGCAGCACCTACGACAACTGCAGCTCCTGCGACAACTGGAGCACCTACTACGACCACTGCAGCGCCTACTACGACAACTGTAGCTGCCACAACAACTACTTCTGCAGCTCCTACGACAACCTCAACTGCAACACCTTCTACAACTGCAGCTCCTACAACCACTATGACTGCAGCAACTACTACGACAACCACAACTGCACCTACTGCTACAACCACAACTGCAGATCCTACTACAACATTAGTTGTAGTTTCAAGCACTGCAGCAGCTGAACCTGCAACAACTGTAGGTCCTACTACAACAACTGTAGCTCCTACAACAGCTACAACTGCAGCAACTACTACAACTGAAGCTACGACAACAACCACACCTTCCACTACAGCTACAACTGACGGTCCGACAACAACCACACCTACTACGTCAGCTACAACTGAAGCTCCTACGACCACTACAACGACAACTGCAGCTCCTGCGACAACCGGAGCACCTACTACGACAACTGCAGCACCTACTACGACCACTGCAGCACCTACTACGACAACTGTAGCTCCCACAACAACTACTTCTGCAGCTCCTACGACAACTGCAGCTCCTGCGACAACTGCAGTTCCTACGTCAACTGCAGTTCCTACGACAACTGCAGCTACTACGACAACTGCAGCACCTACTTCGACCACTGCAGCGCCTACTACGATAACTGTAGCTCCCACAACAACTAATTCTGCAGCTCCTACGACAACTGCAGCTACTGCGACAACTGCAGTTCCTACGACAACTGCAGCTACTACGACAACTGCAGCTCCTACGACAACTGGAGCACCTACTACGACAACTGCAGCACCTACTACGAGCACTGCAGCGCCTACTACGACAACTGTAGCTCCCACAACAACTAGTTCTGCAGCTCCTACGACAACTACAGCTCCTGCGACAACTGCAGTTCCTACAACAACTGCAGCACCTACTACGACAACTGCAGCACCTACGACAACTGCAGCACCTACGACAACTGGAGCACCTATTACGACAACTGCAGCACCTACTACGACCACTGCAGCGCCTACTACGACAACTGTAGCTCCCACAACAACTAGTTCTGCAGCTCCTACGACAACTGCAGCTCCTGCGACAACTGCAGTTCCTACGACAACTGCAGCTACTACGACAACTGCAGCACCTACGACAACTGCAGCTCCTGTGACAACTGGAGCACATACTACGACAACTGCAGCACCTACTACGACCACTGCAGCGTCTACTACGACAACTGTAGCTCCCACAACAACTAGTTCTGCAGCTCTTATGACAACTACAGCTCCTGCGACAACTACAGCTCCTGCGACAACTGCAGTTCCTACAACAACTGCAGCACCTACTACGACAACTGCAGCACCTACGACAACTGGAGCACCTACTACGACAACTGGAGCACCTACTACGACAACTGCAGCACCTACTACGACCTCCGCAGCGCCTACTACGACAACTGTAGCTCCCACAACAACTAGTTCTGCAGCTCCTACGACAACTGCAGCTCCTGCGACAACTGCAGTTCCTACGACAACTGCAGCTACTACGACAACTGCAGCACCTACGACAACTGCAGCTCCTGCGACAACTGGAGCACCTACTACGACAACTGCAGCGCCTACTACGACAACTGTAGCTCCCACAACAACTAGTTCTGCAGCTCCTACGACAACTACAGCTCCTGCGACAACTACAGCTCCTGCGACAACTGCAGTTCCTACAACAACTGCAGCACCTACTACGACAACTGCAGCACCTACGACAACTGCAGCACCTACTACGACAACTGCAGCACCTACTACGACCACTGCAGCGCCTACTACGACAACTGTAGCTCCCACAACAACTACTTCTGCAGCTCCTACGACAACCTCAACTGCAACACCTTCTACAACTGCAGCTCCTACAACCACTATGACTGCAGCAACTACTACGACAACCACAACTGCACCTACTGCTACAACCACAACTGCAGATCCTACTACAACATTAGTTGTAGTTTCAAGCACTGCAGCAGCTGAACCTGCAACAACTCTACGTCCTACTACAACAACTGTAGCTCCTACAACAGCTACAACTGCAGCAACTACTACAACTGAAGCCCAGACAACAACCACACCTTCCACGACAGCTACAACTGACGGTCCGACAACAACCACACCTACTACGACAGCTACAACTGAAGCTCCTACGACCACTACAACGACAACTGCAGTTCCTACGACAACTGCAGCACCTACGACAACTGCAGCTCCTGCGACAACTAGTTCTGCAGCTCCTACGACTACTGCAGCTCCTGCGACCACTGCAGTTCCTACGACAACTGCAGCTACTACGAGAACTGCAGCACCTACGACAACTGCAGCTCCTGTGACAACTGGAGCACCTACTACGACAAATGCAGCACCTACTACGACCACTGCAGCGCCTACTACGACAACTGTAGCTCCCACAACAACTAGTTCTGCAGCTCTTACGACAACTACAGCTCCTGCGACAACTACAGCTCCTGCGACAACTGCAGTTCCTACAACAACTGCAGCACCTACTACGACAACTGCAGCACCTACGACAACTGCAGCACCTACGACAACTGGAGCACCTACTACGACAACTGCAGCACCTACTACGACCACTGCAGCGCCTACTACGACAACTGTAGCTCCCACAACAACTACTTCTGCAGCTCCTACGACAACCTCAACTGCAACACCTTCTACAACTGCAGCTCCTACAACCACTATGACTGCAGCAACTACTACGACAACCACAACTGCACCTACTGCTACAACCACAACTGCAGATCCTACTACAACATTAGTTGTAGTTTCAAGCACTGCAGCAGCTGAACCTACAACAACTGTAGGTCCTACTACAACAACTGTAGCTCCTACAACAGCTACAACTGCAGCAACTACTACAACTGATGCCCCAACAACAACCACACCTTCCACGACAGCTACAACTGACGGTCCGACAACAACCACATCTACAACGACAGCTACAACTGAAGCTCCTACGACCACTACAATGACAACTGCAGTTCCTACGACAACTGCAGCACCTACGACAACTGCAGCTCCTGTGACAACTGGAGCACCTACTACGACAACTGCAGCACCTACTACGACCACTGCAGCGCCTACTACGACAACTGTAGCTCCCACAACAACTAGTTCTGCAGCTCTTACGACAACTACAGCTCCTGCGACAACTACAGCTCCTGCGACAACTGCAGTTCCTACAACAACTGCAGCACCTACTACGACAACTGCAGCACCTACGACAACTGCAGCACCTACGACAACTGGAGCACCTACTACGACAACTGCAGCACCTACTACGACCACTGCAGCGCCTACTACGACAACTGTAGCTCCCACAACAACTACTTCTGCAGCTCCTACGACAACCTCAACTGCAACACCTTCTACAACTGCAGCTCCTACAACCACTATGACTGCAGCAACTACTACGACAACCACAACTGCACCTACTGCTACAACCACAACTGCAGATCCTACTACAACATTAGTTGTAGTTTCAAGCACTGCAGCAGCTGAACCTACAACAACTGTAGGTCCTACTACAACAACTGTAGCTCCTACAACAGCTACAACTGCAGCAACTACTACAACTGATGCCCCAACAACAACCACACCTTCCACGACAGCTACAACTGACGGTCCGACAACAACCACATCTACAACGACAGCTACAACTGAAGCTCCTAAGACCACTACAATGACAACTGCAGTTCCTACGACAACTGCAGCACCTACTACGACAACTGCAGCGCCTACTACGACAACTGTAGCTCCCACAACAACTATTTCTGCAGCTCCTACGACAACTGCAGCTCCTGCGACAACTGCAGTTCCTACGACAACTGCAGCTACTACGACAACTGCAGCACCTACGACAACTGCAGCTCCTGCGACAACTGGAGCACTTACTACGACAACTGCAGCACCTACTACGACCACTGCAGCGTCTACTACGACAACTGTAGCTCCCACAACAACTAGTTCTGCAGCTCTTACGACAACTACAGCTCCTGCGACAACTACAGCTCCTGCGACAACTGCAGTTCCTACAACAACTGCAGCACCTACTACGACAACTGCAGCACCTACGACAACTGGAGCACCTACTACGACAACTGGAGCACCTACTACGACAACTGCAGCACCTACTACGACCTCCGCAGCGCCTACTACGACAACTGTAGCTCCCACAACAACTAGTTCTGCAGCTCCTACGACAACTGCAGCTCCTGCGACAACTGCAGTTCCTACGACAACTGCAGCTACTACGACAACTGCAGCACCTACGATAACTGCAGCTCCTGCGACAACTGGAGCACCTACTACGACAACTGCAGCGCCTACTACGACAACTGTAGCTCCCACAACAACTAGTTCTGCAGCTCCTACGACAACTACAGCTCCTGCGACAACTACAGCTCCTGCGACAACTGCAGTTCCTACAACAACTGCAGCACCTACTACGACAACTGCAGCACCTACGACAACTGCAGCACCTACTACGACAACTGCAGCACCTACTACGACCACTGCAGCGCCTACTACGACAACTGTAGCTCCCACAACAACTACTTCTGCAGCTCCTACGACAACCTCAACTGCAACACCTTCTACAACTGCAGCTCCTACAACCACTATGACTGCAGCAACTACTACGACAACCACAACTGCACCTACTGCTACAACCACAACTGCAGATCCTACTACAACATTAGTTGTAGTTTCAAGCACTGCAGCAGCTGAACCTGCAACAACTCTACGTCCTACTACAACAACTGTAGCTCCTACAACAGCTACAACTGCAGCAACTACGACAACTGTAGCTCCCACAACAACTATTTCTGCAGCTCCTACGACAACTACAGCTCCTGCGACAACTGCAGTTCCTACGACAACTGCAGCTACTACGACAACTGCAGCACCTACGACAACTGCAGCTACTACGACAACTGTAGCTCCCACAACAACTAGTTCTGCAGCTCCTACGACAACTGCAGCTCCTGCGACAACTGCAGTTCCTACGACAACTGCAGCTACTATGACAACTAAAGCACCTACGACAACTGCAGCTCCTGCGACAACTGGAGCACCTACTACGACAACTGCAGCACCTACTACGACCACTGCAGCGCCTACTACGACAACTGTAGCTCCCACAACAACTATTTCTGCAGCTCCTACGACAACTGCAGCTCCTGCGACAACTGCAGTTCCTACGACAACTGCAGCTACTACGACAACTGCAGCACCTACGACAACTGCAGCTACTACGACAACTGTAGCTCCCACAACAACTAGTTCTGCAGCTCCTACGACAACTGCAGCTCCTGCGACAACTGCAGTTCCTACGACAACTGCAGCTACTATGACAACTAAAGCACCTACGACAACTGCAGCTCCTGCGACAACTGGAGCACCTACTACGACAACTGCAGCACCTACTACGACCACTGCAGCGCCTACTACGACAACTGTAGCTCCCACAACAACTAGTTCTGCAGCTCCTACGACAACTACAGCTCCTGCGACAACTACAGCTCCTGCGACAACTGCAGTTCCTACAACAACTGCAGCACCTACTACGACAACTGCAGCACCTACGACAACTGCAGCACCTACAACAACTGGAGCACCTACTACGACAACTGCAGCACCTACTACGACCACTGCAGCGCCTACTACGACAACTGTAGCTCCTACAATAGCTACAACTGCAGCAACTACTACAACTGATGCCCCGACAACAACCACACCTTCCACGACAGCTACAACTGACGGTCCGACAACAACCACAACTACAACGACAGCTACAACTGAAGCTCCTACGACCACTACAACGACAACTGCAGTTCCTATGACAACTGCAGCTACTACAACAACTGCAGCACCTACGACAACTGCAGCTCCTGCGACAACTAGTTCTGCAGCTCCTACGACAACTGCAGCTCCTGCGACAAGTGCAGTTCCTACGACAACTGCAGCTACTACGACAACTGCAGCACCTACGACAACTGCAGCTCCTGCGACAACTGGAGCACCTACTACGACCACTGCAGCACCTACTACGACAACTGTAGCTCCCACAACAACTAGTTCTGCAGCTCCTACGACAACTACAGCTCCTGCGACAACTACAGCTCCTGCGACAACTGCAGTTCCTACAACAACTGCAGCACCTACTACGACAACTGCAGCACCTACGACAACTGCAGCACCTACGACAACTGGAGCACCTACTACGACAACTGCAGCACCTACTACGACCACTGCAGCGCCTACTACGACAACTGTAGCTCCCACAACAACTACTTCTGCAGCTCCTACGACAACCTCAACTGCAACACCTTCTACAACTGCAGCTCCTACAACCTCTATGACTGCAGCAACTACTACGACAACCACAACTGCACCTACTGCTACAACCACAACTGCAGATCCTACTACAACATTAGTTGTAGTTTCAAGCACTGCAGCAGCTGAACCCGCAACAACTGTAGGTCCTACTACAACAACTTTAGCTCCTACAACAGCTACAACTGCAGCAACTACTACAACTGAAGCCCCGACAACAACCACACCTTCCACGACAGCTACAACTGACGGTACGACAACAACCGCACCTACAACGACAGCTACAACTGAAGCTCCTACGACCACTACAACGACAACTGCAGCTCCTGCGACAACTGGAGCACCTACTACGACAACTGCAGCACCTACTACGACCACTGCAGCGCCTACTACGACAACTGTAGCTCCCACAACAACTATTTCTGCAGCTCCTACGACAACTGCAGCTCCTGCGACAACTGCAGTTCCTACGACAACTGCAGCTACTACGACAACTGCAGCACCTACGACAACTGCAGCTACTACGACAACTGCAGCACCTACTACGACCACTGCAGCGCCTACTACGACAACTGTAGCACCTACAACAACTGGAGCACCCACTACGACAACTGCAGCACCTACTACGACCACTGCAGCGCCTACTACGACAACTGTAGCTCCTACAACAGCTACAACTGCAGCAACTACTACAACTGAAGCCCCGACAACAACCACACCTTCCACAACAGCTACAACTGACGGTCCGACAACAACCACACCTACAACGACAGCTACAACTGAAGCTCCTACGACCACAACAACGACAACTGCAGTTCCTACGACAACTGGAGCTACTACAACAACTGCAGCACCTACGACAACTGCAGCTCCTGCGACAACTGGAGCACCTACTACGACAACTGCAGCACCTACTACGACCACTGCAGCGCCTACTACGACAACTGTAGCTCCCACAACAACTATTTCTGCAGCTCCTACGACAACTGCAGCTCCTGCGACAACTGCAGTTCCTACGACAACTGCAGCTACTATGACAACTGCAGCACCTACGACAACTGCAGCTACTACGACAACTGCAGCACCTACTACGACCACTGCAGCGCCTACTACGACAAATGTAGCTCCCACAACAACTAGTTCTGCAGCTCCTACGACAACTGCAGCTCCTGTGACAACTGCAGTTCCTACGACAACTGCAGCTACTACGACAACTAAAGCACCTACGACAACTGCAGCTCCTGCGACAACTGGAGCACCTACTACGACAACTGCAGCACCTACTACGACCACTGCAGCGCCTACTACGACAACTGTAGCTCCCACAACAACTAGTTCTGCAGCTCCTACGACAACTACAGCTCCTGCGACAACTACAGCTCCTGCGACAACTGCAGTTCCTACAACAACTGCAGCACCTACTACGACAACTGCAGCACCTACGACAACTGCAGCACCTACAACAACTGGAGCACCTACTACGACAACTGCAGCACCTACTACGACCACTGCAGCGCCTACTACGACAACTGTAGCTCCTACAACAGCTACAACTGCAGCAACTACTACAACTGCAGCTACTACGACAACTGCAGCACCTACTACGACCACTGCAGCGCCTACTACGACAAATGTAGCTCCCACAACAACTAGTTCTGCAGCTCCTACGACAACTGCAGCTCCTGTGACAACTGCAGTTCCTACGACAACTGCAGCTACTACGACAACTAAAGCACCTACGACAACTGCAGCTCCTGCGACAACTGGAGCACCTACTACGACAACTGCAGCACCTACTACGACCACTGCAGCGCCTACTACGACAACTGTAGCTCCTACAACAGCTACAACTGCAGCAACTACTACAACTGAAGCCCCGACAACAACCACACCTTCCACGACAGCTACAACTGACGGTCCGACAACAACCACACCTACAACGACAGCTACAACTGAAGCTCCTACGACCACTACAACGACAACTGCAGTTCCTACGACAACTGCAGCTACTACAACAACTGCAGCACCTACGACAACTGCAGCTCCTGCGACAACTAGTTCTGCAGCTCCTACGACAACTGCAGCTCCTGCGACAACTGCAGTTCCTACGACAACTGCAGCTACTATGACAACTGCAGCACCTACGACAACTGCAGCTCCTGCGACAACTGGAGCACCTACTACGACAACTGCAGCACCTACTACGAACACTGCAGCGCCTACTACGACAACTGTAGCTCCCACAACAACTAGTTCTGCAGCTCCTACGACAACTACAGCTCCTGCGACAACTGCAGTTCCTACAACAACTGCAGCACCTACTACGACAACTGCAGCACCTACGACAACTGCAGCACCTACGACAACTGGAGCACCTACTACAACAACTGGAGCACCTACTACGACAACTGCAGCACCTACTACGACCACTGCAGCGCCTACTACGACAACTGTAGCTCCCACAACAACTACTTCTGCAGCTCCTACGACAACCTCAACTGCAACACCTTCTACAACTGCAGCTCCTACAACCACTATGACTGCAGCAACTACTACAACAACCACAACTGCACCTACTGCTACAACCACAACTGCAGATCCTACTACAACATTAGTTGTAGTTTCAAGCACTGCAGCAGCTGAACCTGCAACAACTGTAGGTCCTACTACAACAACTTTAGCTCCTACAACAGCTACAACTGCAGCAACTACTACAACTGAAGACCCGACAACAACCACACCTTCCACGACAGCTACAACTGAAGCTCCTACGACCACTACAACGACAACTGCAGTTCCTACGACAACTGCAGCTACTACAACAACTGCAGCACCTACGACAACTGCAGCTCCTGCGACAACTGGAGCACCTACTACGACAACTGCAGCACCTACTACGACCACTGCAGCACCTACTACGACCACTGCAGCGCCTACTACGACAACTGTAGCTCCCACAACAACTATTTCTGCAGCTCCTACGACAACTGCAGCTCCTGCGACAACTGCAGTTCCTACGACAACTGCAGCTACTACGACAACTGCAGCACCTACGACAACTGCAGCTCCTGCGACAACTGGAGCACCTACTACGACAACTGCAGCACCTACTACGACCACTGCAGCGCCTACTACGACAACTGTAGCTCCCACAACAACTAGTTCTGCAGCTCCTACGACAACTACAGCTCCTGCGACAACTGCAGGTCCTACAACAACTGCAGCACCTACTACGACAACTGCAGCACCTACGACAACTGCAGCACCTACGACAACTGCAGCACCTACGACAACTGGAGCACCTACTACGACAACTGCATCACCTACTACGACCACTGCAGCGCCTACTACGACAACTGTAGCTCCCACAACAACTACTTCTGCAGCTCCTACGACAACTGCAGCTCCTGCGACAACTGCAGTTCCTACGTCAACTGCAGTTCCTACGACAACTGCAGCACCTACTACGACCACTGCAGCGCCTACTACGGCAACTGTAGCTCCCACAACAACTAGTTCTGCAGCTCCTACGACAACTGCAGCTCCTGCGACAACTGCAGTTCCTACGACAACTGCAGGTCCTACGACAACTGCAGCTACTACAACAACTGTAGCTCCCACGACAACCTCAACTGCAACACCTTCTACAACTGAAGCTCCTACGACCACTACAACGACAACTGCAGTTCCTACGACAACTGCAGCTCCTTTTACAACTGCAGTTCCTACGTCAACTGCAGTTCCTACGACAACTGCATCTACTACGACAACTGCAGCACCTACGACAACTGCAGCTCCTGTGACAACTGCAGTTCCTACGTCAACTACAGTTCCTACGACAACTGCATCTACTACGACAACTGCAGCACCTACGACAACTGCAGCACCTACGACAACTGCAGCACCTACGACAACTGCAGCACCTACTACGACCACTGCAGCGCCAACTACGACAACTGTAGCTCCCACAACAACTATTTCTACAGCTCCTACGACAACCTCAACTGCAACACCTTCTACAACTGCAGCTCCTACAACCACTATGACTGCAGCAACTACTACGACAACAACAACTGCACCTACTGCTACAACCACAACTGCAGATCCTACTACAACATTAGTTGTAGTTTCAAGCACTGCAGCAGCTGAACCTGCAACAACTGTAGGTCCTACTACAACAACTGTAGCTCCTACAACAGCTACAACTGCAGCAACTACTACAACTGAAGCCCCGGAAACAACCACACCTTCCACGACAGCTACAACTGACGGTCCGACAACAACCACACCTACAACGACAGCTACAACTGAAGCTCCTACGACCACTACAACGACAACTGCAGTTCCTACGACAACTGCAGCTCCTGCGACAACTGGAGCACCTACTACGACAACTGCAGCACCTACTACGACCACTGCAGCACCTACTACGACCACTGCAGCGCCTACTACGACAACTGTAGCTCCCACAACAACTAGTTCTGCAGCTCCTACGACAACTGCAGCTCCTGCGACAACTGCAGTTCCTACGACAACTGCAGCTACTACGACAACTGCAGCACCTACGACAACTGCAGCTACTACGACAACTGCAGCACCTACTACGACCACTGCAGCGCCTATTACGACAACTGTAGCTCCCACAACAACTATTTCTGCAGCTCCTACGACAACTGCAGCTCCTGCGACAACTGCAGTTCCTACGACAACTGCAGCTACTACGACAACTGCAGCACCTACGACAACTGCAGCTCCTGCGACAACTGGAGCACCTACTACGACAACTGCAGCACCTACTACGACCACTGCAGCACCTACTACGACAACTGTAGCTCCCACAACAACTAGTTCTGCAGCTCCTACGACAACTACAGCTCCTGCGACAACTGCAGTTCCTACAACAACTGCAGCACCTACTACGACAACTGCAGCACCTACGACAACTGCAGCACCTACGACAACTGCAGCACCTACGACAACTGGAGCACCTACTACGACAACTGCATCACCTACTACGACCACTGCAGCGCCTACTACGACAACTGTAGCTCCCACAACAACTACTTCTGCAGCTCCTACGACAACTGCAGCTCCTGCGACAACTGCAGTTCCTACGACAACTGCAGCTACAACGACAACTGCAGGTCCTACGACAACTGCAGCTACTACAACAACTGTAGCTCCCACGACAACCTCAACTGCAACACCTTCTACAACTGAAGCTCCTACGACCACTACAACGACAACTGCAGTTCCTACGACAACTGCAGCTCCTGTGACAACTGCAGTTCCTACGTCAACTGCAGTTCCTACGACAACTGCATCTACTACGACAACTGCAGCACCTACGACAACTGCAGCACCTACGATAACTGCAGCACCTACGACAACTGCAGCACCTACTACGACCACTGCAGCGCCAACTACGACAACTGTAGCTCCCACAACAACAATTTCTACAGCTCCTACGACAACCTCAACTGCAACACCTTCTACAACTGCAGCTCCTACAACCACTATGACTGCAGCAACTACTACGACAACAACAACTGCACCTACTGCTACAACCACAACTGCAGATCCTACTACAACATTAGTTGTAGTTTCAAGCACTGCAGCAGCTGAACCTGCAACAACTGTAGGTCCTACTACAACAACTGTAGCTCCTACAACAGCTACAACTGCAGCAACTACTACAACTGAAGCCCCGGCAACAACCACACCTTCCACGACAGCTACAACTGACGGTCCGACAACAACCACACCTACAACGACAGCTACAACTGAAGCTCCTACGACCACTACAACGACAACTGCAGTTCCTACGACAACTGCAGCTACTACAACAACTGCAGCACCTACGACAACTGCAGCTCCTGCGACAACTGGAGCACCTACTACGACAACTGCAGCACCTACTACGACCACTGCAGCACCTACTACGACCACTGCAGCGCCTACTACGACAACTGTAGCTCCCACAACAACTATTTCTGCAGCTCCTACGACAACTGTAGCTCCTGCGACAACTGCAGTTCCTACGACAACTGCAGCTACTACGACAACTGCAGCTACTACGACAACTGCAGCACCTACGACAACTGCAGCTACTACGACAACTGCAGCACCTACTACGACCGCTGCAGCGCCAACTACGACAACTGTAGCTCCCACAACAACTAGTTCTGCAGCTCCTATGACAACTGCAGCTCCTGCGACAACTGCAGTTCCTACGACAACTGCAGCTACTACGACAACTGCAGCACCTACGACAACTGCAGCTCCTGCGACAACTGGAGCACCTACTACGACAACTGCAGCACCTACTACGACCACTGCAGCGCCTACTACGACAACTGCAGCTCCCACAACAACTACTTCTGCAGCTCCTACGACAACCTCAACTGCAACACATTCTACAACTGCAGCTCCTACAACCACTATGACTGCAGCAACTACTACGACAACCACAACTGCACCTACTGCTACAACCACAACGGCGGATCCTACTACAACATTAGTTGTAGTTTCAAGCACTGCAGCAGCTGAACCTGCAACAACTGTAGGTCCTACTACTACAACTGAAGCTACGACAACAACCACACCTTCCACTACAGCTACAACTGACGGTCCGACAACAACCACACCTACAACGACAGCTACAACTGAAGCTCCTACGACCACTACAACGACAACTGCAGCTCCTGCAACAACTGGAGCACCTACTACGACAACTGCAGCACCTACTACGTCAACTGCAGCACCTACTACAGCAAATGCAGCACCTACGACCACTATGACTGCAGCAACTACTACGACAACCGCAACTGCACTTACTGCTACAACCACAACTGCAGATCCTACTACAACATTAGTTGTAGTTTCAATGACTACAGCAGCTGAACCTGCAACAACTGTAGCTCCCACAACAACTAGTTCTGCAGCTCCTACGACAACTGTAGCTCCTGCGACAACTGCAGTTCCTACGTCAACTGCAGTTCCTACGACAACTGCAGCACCTACTACGACAACTGCAGCACCTACGACAACTGCAGCACCTACGACAACTGGAGCACCTACTACGACAACTGCAGCACCTACTACGACCACTGCAGCGCCTACTACGACAACTGTAGCTCCCACAACAACTACTTCTGCAGCTCCTACGACAACCTCAACTGCAACACCTTCTACAACTGCAGCTCCTACAACCACTATGACTGCAGCAACTACTACGACAACCACAACTGCACCTACTGCTACAACCACAACTGCAGATCCTACTACAACATTAGTTGTAGTTTCAAGCACTGCAGCAGCTGAACCTGCAACAACTGTAGGTCCTACTACAACAACTGTAGCTCCTACAACAGCTACAACTGCAGCAACTACTACAACTGAAGCCCCGACAACAACCACACCTTCCACGACAGCTACAACTGATGGTCCGACAACAACCACACCTACAACGACAGCTACAACTGAAGCTCCTACGACCACTACAACGACAACTGCAGTTCCTACGACAACTGCAGCTACTACAACAACTGCAGCACCTACGACAACTGCAGCTCCTGCGACAACTGGAGCACCTACTACGACAACTGCAGCACCTACTACGACCACTGCAGCGCCTACTACGACAACTGTAGCTCCCACAACAACTATTTCTGCAGCTCCTGCGACAACTGCAGTTCCTACGACAACTGCAGCTACTATGACAACTGCAGCTCCTGCGACAACTGCAGTTCCTACGACAACTGCAGCACCTACGACAACTGCAGCACCTACGACAACTGCAGCTCCTGCGACAACTGGAGCACCTACTACGACAACTGCAGCACCTACTACGACCACTGCAGCGCCTACTACGACAACTGTAGCTCCCACAACAACTATTTCTGCAGCTCCTACGACAACTGCAGCTCCTGCGACAAATGCAGTTCCTACAGCAACTGCAGCTACTACGACAACTGCAGCACCTACGACAACTGCAGCTCCTGCGACAACTGCAGTTCCTACGACAACTGCAGCGCCTACGACAACTGCAGCACCTACGACAACTGCAGCACCTACGACAACTGCAGCACCTGCGACAACTGGAGCACCTACTACGACAACTGCAGCACCTACTACTACCACTGCAGCGCCTACTACGACAACTGTAGCTCCCACAACAACTAGTTCTGCAGCTCCTACGACAACTGCAGCTCCTGCGACAACTGCAGTTCCTACGTCAACTGCAGTTCCTACGACAACTGCAGCACCTACTACGACCACTGCAGCGCCTACTACGACAACTGTAGCTCCCACAACAACTAGTTCTGCAGCTCCTACGACAACTGCAGCTCCTGCGACAACTGCAGTTCCTACGACAACTGCAGCTACTACGACAACTGCAGCACCTACGACAACTGCAGCTCCTGCGACAACTGGAGCACCTACTACGACAACTGCAGCACCTACTACGACCACTGCAGCGCCTACTACGACAACTGTAGCTCCCACAACAACTAGTTCTGCAGCTCCTACGACAACTACAGCTCCTGCGACAACTACAGCTCCTGCGACAACTGCAGTTCCTACAACAACTGCAGCACCTACTACAACAACTGCAGCACCTACGACAACTGGAGCACCTACTACGACAACTGCAGCACCTACTACGACCACTGCAGTGCCTACTACGACAGCTGTAGCTCCCACAACAACTACTTCTGCAGCTCCTACGACAACCTCAACTGCAACACCTTCTACAACTGCAGCTCCTACAACCACTATGACTGCAGCAACTACTACGACAACCACAACTGCACCTACTGCTACAACCACAACTGCAGATCCTACTACAACATTAGTTGTAGTTTCAAGCACTGCAGCAGCTGAACCTGCAACAACTGTAGGTCCTATTACAACAACTGTAGCTCCTAAAACAGCTACAACTGCAGCAACTACTACAACTGAAGCTACGACAACAACCACACCTTCCACGACAGCTACAACTGACGGTCCGACAACAACCACACCTACTACGACAGCTACAACTGAAGCTCCTACGACCACTACAACGACAACTGCAGCATCTACGACAACTGGAGCACCTACTACGACAACTGCAGTACCTACTACGACCACTGCAGCGCCTACTACGACAACTGTAGCTCCCACAACAACTACTTCTGCAGCTCCTACGACAACCTCAACTGCAACACCTTCTACAACTGCAGCTCCTACAACCACTATGACTGCAGCAACTACTACGACAACCACAACTGCACCTACTGCTACAACCACAACTGCAGAACCTACTACAACATTAGTTGTAGTTTCAAGCACTGCAGCAGCTGAACCTGCAACAACTGTAGGTCCTACTACAACTGTAGCTCCTACAACAACTACAACTGCAGGAACTACTACAACTGAAGCTACGACAACAACCACACCTTCCACTACAGCTACAACTGACGGTCCGACAACAACCACACCTACAACGACAGCTACAACTGAAGCTCCTACGACCACTACAACGACAACTGCAGTTCCTACGACAACTGCAGCTACTACGACAACTGCAGCACCTACGACAACTGCAGCTCCTGCGACAACTGGAGCACCTACTACGACAACTGCAGCACCCTCTACGACCACTGCAGCTCCTGCGACAACTACAGCTCCTGCGACAACTGCAGTTCCTACAACAACTGCAGCACCTACTACAACAACTGCAGCACCTACGACAACTGGAGCACCTACTACGACAACTGCAGCACCTACTACGACCACTGCAGTGCCTACTACGACAGCTGTAGCTCCCACAACAACTACTTCTGCAGCTCCTACGACAACCTCAACTGCAACACCTTCTACAAGTGCAGCTCCTACAACCACTATGACTGCAGCAACTACTACGACAACCACAACTGCACCTACTGCTACAACCACAACTGCAGATCCTACTACAACATTAGTTGTAGTTTCAAGCACTGCAGCAGCTGAACCTGCAACAACTGTAGGTCCTACTACAACAACTGTAGCTCCTAAAACAGCTACAACTGCAGCAACTACTACAACTGAAGCTACGACAACAACCACACCTTCCACGACAGCTACAACTGACGGTCCGACAACAACCACACCTACTACGACAGCTACAACTGAAGCTCCTACGACCACTACAACGACAACTGCAGCATCTACGACAACTGGAGCACCTACTACGACAACTGCAGTACCTACTACGACCACTGCAGCGCCTACTACGACAACTGTAGCTCCCACAACAACTACTTCTGCAGCTCCTACGACAACCTCAACTGCAACACCTTCTACAACTGCAGCTCCTACAACCACTATGACTGCAGCAACTACTACGACAACCACAACTGCACCTACTGCTACAACCACAACTGCAGAACCTACTACAACATTAGTTGTAGTTTCAAGCACTGCAGCAGCTGAACCTGCAACAACTGTAGGTCCTACTACAACTGTAGCTCCTACAACAACTACAACTGCAGGAACTACTACAACTGAAGCTACGACAGGAACTACTACAACTGAAGCTACGACAACAACCACACCTTCCACTACAGCTACAACTGACGGTCCGACAACAACCACACCTACAACGACAGCTACAACTGAAGCTCCTACGACCACTACAACGACAACTGCAGTTCCTACGACAACTGCAGCTACTACGACAACTGCAGCACCTACGACAACTGCAGCTCCTGCGACAACTGGAGCACCTACTACGACAACTGCAGCACCCTCTACGACCACTGCAGCGCCTACTACGACAACTGTAGCTCCCACAACAACTACTTCTACAGCTCCTACGACAACTGCAGCTCCTGCGACAACTGCAGTTCCTACGTCAACTGCAGTTCCTACGACAACTGCAGCACCTACTACGACAACTGCAGCACCTACGACAACTGCAGCACCTACTACGACCACTGCAGCGCCTACTACGACAACTGTAGCTCCCACAACAACTACTTCTGCAGCTCCTACGACAACCTCAACTGCAACACCTTCTACAACTGCAGCACCTACAACCACTATGACTGCAGCAACTACTACGACAACCACAACTGCACCTACTGCTACAACCACAACTGCAGATCCTACTACAACATTAGTTGTAGTTTCAAGCACTGCAGCAGCTGAACCTGCAACAACTGTAGGTCCTACTACAACAACTGTAGCTCCTACAACAGCTACAACTGCAGCAACTACTACAACTGAAGCTACGACAACAACCACACCTTCCACGACAGCTACAACTGACGGTCCGACAACAACCACACCTACAACGACAGCTACAACTGAAGCTCCTACGACCACTACAACGACAACTGCAGTTCCTACGACAACTGCAGCTACTACAACAACTGCAGCACCTACGACAACTGCAGCTCCTGCGACAACTGGGGCACCTACTACGACAACTGCAGCAACTACTACGACAACTGCAGCGCCTACTACGAAAACTGTAGCTCCCACAACAACTATTTCTGCAGCTCCTACGACAACTGCAGCTCCTGCGACAAATGCAGTTCCTACAACAACTGAAGCTACTACGACAACTGCAGCACCTACGACAACTGCAGCTCCTGCGACAACTGCAGTTCCTACGACAACTGCAGCACCTACGACAACTGCAGCACCTACGACAACTGCAGCACCTACGACAACTGCAGCTCCTGCGACAACTGGAGCACCTACTACGACAACTGCAGCACCTACTACGACCACTGCAGCGCCTACTACGACAACTGTAGCTCCCACAACAACTACTTCTGCAGCTCCTACGACAACCTCAACTGCAACACCTTCTACAACTGCAGCTCCTACAACCACTATGACTGCAGCAACTACTACGACAACCACAACTGCACCTACTGCTACAACCACAACTGCAGATCCTACTACAACATTAGTTGTAGTTTCAAGCACTGCAGCAGCTGAACCTGCAACAACTGTAGGTCCTACTACAACAACTGTAGCTCCTACAACAGCTACAACTGCAGCAACTACTACAACTGAAGCTACGACAACAACCACACCTTCCACTACAGCTACAACTGACTGTCCGACAACAACCACACCTACTACGACAGCTACAACTGAAGCTCCTACGACCACTACAACGTCAACTGCAGCTCCTGCGACAACTGGAGCACCTACTACGACAACTGCAGCACCTACTACGACCACTGCAGCGCCTACTACGACAACTCTAGCTCCCACAACAACTACTTCTGCAGCTCCTACGACAACTGCAGTTCCTACGTCAACTGCAGTTCCTACGACAACTGCAGCACCTACTACGACCACTGCAGCGCCTACTACGACAACTGTAGCTCCCACAACAACTAGTTCTGCAGCTCCTACGACAACTACAGCTCCTGCGACAACTACAGCTCCTGCGACAACTGCAGTTCCTACAACAACTTCAGCACCTACTACAACAACTGCAGCACCTACGACAACTGGAGCACCTACTACGACAACTGCAGCACCTACTACGACCACTGCAGTGCCTACTACGACAGCTGTAGCTCCCACAACAACTACTTCTGCAGCTCCTACGACAACCTCAACTGCAACACCTTCTACAACTGCAGCTCCTACAACCACTATGACTGCAGCAACTACTACGACAACCACAACTGCACCTACTGCTACAACCACAACTGCAGATCCTACTACAACATTAGTTGTAGTTTCAAGCACTGCAGCAGCTGAACCTGCAACAACTGTAGGTCCTACTACAACAACTGTAGCTCCTAAAACAGCTACAACTGCAGCAACTATTACAACTGAAGCTACGACAACAACCACACCTTCCACGACAGCTACAACTGACGGTCCGACAACAACCACACCTACTACGACAGCTACAACTGAAGCTCCTACGACCACTACAACGACAACTGCAGCTCCTGCGACAACTGGAGCACCTACTACGACAACTGCAGCACCTACTACGACCACTGCAGCGCCTACTACGACAACTGTAGCTCCCACAACAACTACTTCTGCAGCTCCTACGACAACTGCAGCTCCTGCGACAACTGCAGTTCCTACGTCAACTGCAGTTCCTACGACAACTGCAGCTACTACGACAACTGCAGCACCTACGATAACTGCAGCATCTACGACAACTGGAGCACCTACGACAACTGCAGTACCTACTACGACCACTGCAGCGCCAACTACGACAACTGTAGCTCCCACAACAACTACTTCTGCAGCTCCTACGACAACCTCAACTGCAACACCTTCTACAACTGCAGCTCCTACAACCACTATGACTGCAGCAACTACTACGACAACCACAACTGCACCTACTGCTACAACCACAACTGCAGAACCTACTACAACATTAGTTGTAGTTTCAAGCACTGCAGCAGCTGAACCTGCAACAACTGTAGGTCCTACTACAACTGTAGCTCCTACAACAACTACAACTGCAGGAACTACTACAACTGAATCTACGACAACAACCACACCTTCCACTACAGCTACAACTGACGGTCCGACAACAACCACACCTACAACGACAGCTACAACTGAAGCTCCTACGACCACTACAACGACAACTGCAGTTCCTACGACAACTGCAGCTACTACGGCAACTGCAGCACCTACGACAACTGCAGCTCCTGCGAAAACTGGAGCACCTACTACGACAACTGCAGCACCTACTACGACCACTGCAGCGCCTACTACGACAACTGTAGCTCCCACAACAACTACTTCTGCAGCTCCTACAACAACTGCAGCTCCTGCGACAACTGCAGCTACTACGACAACTGCAGCATCTACAACAACTGCAGTACCTACGACAACTGCAGCACCTACTACGATCACTGCAGCGCCTACTACGACAACTGTAGCTCCCACAACAACTACTTCTGCAGCTCCTACGACAACTGTAGCTCCTGCGACAACTGCAGCTCCTGCGACAACTGCAGCTCCTACGACAACTGCAGTTCCTACGACAACTGCAGCTACTACGACAACTGCAGCACCTACGACAACTGCAGCACCTACGACAACTGCAGCACCAACGACAACTGTAGCTTCTATTACGACAACTGCAGCACCTATTACGACCACTGCAGCACCTATTACGAAAACTGTAGCTCCCACAACAACTACTTCTGCAGCTCCTACGACAACGTCTGCTGCATCACCTTCTACAACTGCAGCTCCTACAACCACTACGATTGCAACAACTACTACGACAACCACAACTTCACCTACTGCAACAACCACAACTGCAGATCCTACTACAACATTAGTTGCGCTTATGAGCACTACCCCAGCTGAACCTGCAACAACTGTAGATCCTAAAACTGCTACAACTGCAGCAACTACTACAACTGAAGCTGCAAACACAACCAAACCTACTACGACAGCTACAACTAATGCTCCTACGACCTCCACAACAGCAACACCTGCAACGACAATTGCCGCTCCTACGACAACTGCAGCTCCTATGACAACTGCAGCTCATACAACTACAGCTCATACGACAATAACTGTATCTCTTTTTACCACTACAACTGTAGCGCCTACTACAGCCACAACAGCAACACCTACAAATACAACTGGAGCACCTGCTACAGAAACTACAATTGCACCTACTACGACAACCACTACTGCAACTTCTATGATAACTGCAGCTCCTCTGACCAATGCAGCTCCTACGACAACCAGAACTTCAGCTTCTACGACGAACACCACCTTAGCTCCTACGACAACAACGACAACTGCAACTCCTATGACAATGACAACTCCAGCACCTAATATGACAATCGCAACTGTAGCTACAGCAACAACTGTAGCTCCTACAACAATAATATCTATAGCTTCTACAACCACTAAAACTGCAGCAACTACTACAACTGAAGCTCCGACAACAACCACACCTACTATGACAGCTACAACTGAAGCTCCTACGATCACTTCAACAGCAACACCTGCAACACCAACTGTAGCTCCTACGACAACTGCATCTCGTACGACAACTGCAGCTACTAGGACAACTGCAGCTCGTATGACAACAACTGTATCTCTTCTGAACATTACAACTGAGGTACCTGCTACTGCTCCTACTACAACTGTAGCTCCTACTACAACTACATCAGCAGCGCCTACAACAACCACTGCAGCTCTTACTACAACATTTGTAGATATTACAACAACTACAACTAGAGCACTTGCTACAGAAACTACAATTACACCTACTACGACAACCACAACTGCAGCTTCTACGACAACTGCAGCTCCTACGACAACCACAACTGCAGCTTTTACAAGAACTACCACTGCTCCTACTATCAACAGCACCATAGAAGCTCCTACTTCCACAACCATAACTGAAGCTTCTATAACCACCACAACTGTATCTTCTACTATGACAACCATGACTTCAGCTGCCATAATGACAACTACAAATTTAGCTCCAACAATGGCAACTCCAGCTCTTACAGCCACCACCACCACTGTAGCTTCTAGCATGGCAATTCAACCTGCAGGTCCTACAACAACGACCACAACTGTTGCTCCAACAATGGCTACAACTGCAGCACCTACAAGTACAACCACAATTGTACTTCCAACTTTTACTTCAACTTCTATGGTTTCAGGGACATCAACAACTTCTATGGCTTCAGGGACATCAACAACCAGGTAAGCAAGACATGTTTTGTATAATTATTTTATGCAATTGAATAAACACTTTGTCAATCAAGGAAACTTTGAAGCAAAGAACCAACTTTGAAGCAAAAGCATTCAAAATGTCAGCCATTCTTTAGAAAAGCTCTTTGTGTACCTCAGTTTGTGTATAGGCGCTATTTCAATCCCATGAATATGCCTGCTGAAGATAAAACCACCATATTTCTTTTTTTACATACTTCTAATTTTTTTGATTCATTTAGCCCACTTTAGCACTTAAATGCTTTAAGTTAAACACGGAATCAACTTAAATATATATTTTATAGCATTTATACTTTTTGTACTACAACAATTCAAAACGTTATAAACTATACACATTTAAACAAGTAGAAACTAGCATGTAATAACCTACCAACAATAATGGTAACTCTTGATCCGTTCAAGCTAGAGACACCAAACCAAACCAAAAACCAACGTTTTCCCATCTACCTACCATTACTACTGCAGTCACTACCACTAATATATCTTATTTCACAGCCATAAAAAATTATAAGACAAGCTAGCAAGCACACATATTTTCTTTAGGAAATTACATGTTCATTTATTACTATTTTCTCTTAGATTTGGCACAGTGGTGGTTTTTGTTAGACTGGTGTTCCAGCTCAACACACTAGTCCCCACTGAGGATGATGTCCTTGGTGTCATCAACAAGCAACTGTCTCGTCAATTCAACATTCAGAGAAGCACTCAAACCACCTTCCAGAATGCAACTTATATCAGTGAGTTCAACATATTAGACTTATATCATGACATTTATTTCCACTCTCTCTATATATCTTTTCATAGGTAAACATTCAACTGCTCCCGCTATCTAAATACTTCTTGAATGTTTTTTAATGTTGAAACTCCTATATTGTAGCAGTTCATTTGGTCTGTTGTCTATCATAACACTTTTTTTTGTGTGCTCACAGAACTTACACATACTTCATTTGCCGTCGATCTTGGTTTCAAAATAACCAATGTAACCATGGAGTCTCAAAGAGAGAGACTCACATTCACCAGCGAGACCTACAACAAGATACAGGATTCAATTAACAGCCTAGTAAGATACTTCTTCTATACATAAGATACATCCATGGTCATGTTCAGGTCATGATAGTAATTGACAACTTGTTGTTTTGTCCCCTTTTAGCTCCATGCAATTCTTAGTAAACCAGATGGAAAACAATTTGTCTTTCCCAATGCCAACTTCACGTAAGTACAATGCCATGTCTGTGAACCAACCCATCTTTCTCAACTGCACTCTTTAGAATGTCTGCAGATTTCATACAGCTGCTGTTTGTACAGCTAAACAGGATGGAGGGAAGATGTTCAACTCTCACACAAAACCAATGTTTACGTCCACAGTATTGTTGGCACTCAAATCAGGGCAGACATCATGTATGTATACAAAGAGGAAGACATCAAGCTCCCTAGTGCTTTTCTAGAGGAAGTCTTAAAAGTCTCAGGTATGCTGCTTTTGTTGCCATTTCATTTTTTTTTTTATTATGGCAAGTTATAAAACACTGTGTACAGTATGTGTAATACTCAATCTCGAAACCACTTTCATATCTATGTTCTAGTTTATAATCCCCCTAAAATGTATTTAAATGTGTATTCTAGGTCTCCTAACAACCACGGTTGCCCCAACAACTACCAGCACCTCACCACTTCCAACCCTTTTGCTGACCACTACTTTCAATACCACAAGTAATGAAGGTTTTCCTGGCTGGGCTCTGGCCATTATCATCCCCTGTGGCATCGCTATCATTCTGGTACCCCTGTGGATCCTGCTATGTGTACGTATAGGCTTATGTTCACTTGTGTACTGTGAAAATACTCTACAAAGTATATGATCAAATAAGCTGTTCGATGTCTGCAATGATATTGATTTAGCATGTGAATCATACTTCTCCATCTTGTTTTGCAGTGCATGCTATGTGGCTGTTGTGCAGCTGTAAGGAGACGCTGGCACAGACGTAGATCTTACAATGTACAGTACACCACCAGAAACGGTTTCTTCTGAGGTGACAACGCTAACATCTGTGGGCAACTGTCATCACAAGAACAACCAATCATCTATATCTACTAATCACGGGACTTTAATGCATGGAAAATTCCTTGTTACTACATACAATTGCATCTGAAAAGATCAAGTGGGGAGTTGCATATATTTTTATCATAAAAAGAAAATTGATAATGGGCTTAATAGGCCACATGTTTTTTGTGCAATGTACTACGTTTTATATTATAGATATATGATTGTTAATCAAAGTTACAGCTGAGCTGAACATGGAATGTTTATATATTTATTAGCTATGTCATTTGTGGTTTCAAGCTGTGCTATCCACTTACTAAAACATTTATCACTTATTTATTTAATGTGTAATAAGCTAGATTACAATATTTATTTGAGTTTTGTTATTAACTCTCTTGATTAACTATGAACTATTTTATTTTAAACTGCAATACAGTACTTGTTTCTTCAACTTACAGTTTGACAGTTTGACAAATGTAATAAAAAGTCTTTACAAACCAGTTTTACGTTAACATTTTATGAATAGGTTTGACTGCAGGGTGATTATAGACAAAACAGCTACACATCAAAAATTGTCCAAATTGTCTGACCTGGCACCTGAATTATGTTTTTTTTTTTTCAATGCAAACCTTAAAGGCCAAGTGCAGTGAAAAACTAGATTTACCTGTGTTTTGTGTACAGTGCCTTCAGAACGTGTTCACATCGCTTGACTTTTTCCATATTTTGTTGTGTTACAGCCTGAATTTAAAATGGATTAGATTGAGATTGTGTGACACTGGCCTACACACAATAGCCCATAATTTCATAGTTAAATTATGTTTTTAGAAATGTTTACTAATGTCTTGAGTCAATAAGTATTCAACCATTTTGTTATGGCAATAAGTTCAGGAGTAAAGATGTGCTTACCAAGTCACAGAACAAGTTGAATGGAGTCACTGTGTGCATAAATAGTATTTAACATGATTTTGGAATGATTATCTCATCTCTGTACCCCACACATACAATTATATGAAAGGTCCCTCAGTCGACCAGTGAATTTCAAACACAGATTCAACCACACAGACCAGGGACGCTTTCCAAAGTAGGGCACCTATTGGTAGATGGGTAAAAAAAAGCAGGCTGAATCTCCCTTTGAGCGTGCTTAATTAAGTTATTAACTACACATTGGATGGTGTATCAATTCGACCAGTCACTACAAAGATACTGCCGTCCTTCCTAACTCAGTTGCCGGAATGGAAGGAATCTGCTCAGGAATTTCACCATGGGGCCAGTGATGACTTTAAAACAGTTAGAGTTTAATGGCTGTGATAGGAGACCATTTAGGATGGACCAACAACATTGTAGTTACTCCAAAATACTGACCGAACTGACAGAGTGAAAAGAAGGAAGCCTGTATAGAATCCAAATATTCCAAAAACATACATCCTGTTTGCAAAATGGTGGCAAATGAATTCACTTCTTGTCCTGAATACAAGGTGTTATGTTCGGGGCAAATCAAATACAACACATTACTGAGTACCTGTCACGTTCTGACCTTTATTTCCTTTGTTTTGTATTTATTTAGTATGGTCAGGGCGTGAGTTGGGTGGGCAGTCTATGTTTGTTTTTCTATGTTTTGGGGTATTTCTATGTTTCGGCCTAGTATGGTTCTCAATCAGAGGCAGGTGTCATTAGTTGTCTCTGATTGAGAATCATACTTAGGTAGCCTGGGTTTCACTGTGTGTTTGTGGGTGATTGTTCCTGTCTCTGTGTTTGCACCAGATAGGACTGTTTTAGGTTTTCTCACGTTTATTGTTTTCTTAGTTTATTCATGTATAGTGTCTTTATAAATTAAAACATGAATAACCACCACGCTGCATTTTGGTCCGCCTCTCCTTCAGATGATGAAAACCGTTACAGTACCTCTCTCCATATTTTCAAGCATAGTGGTGGCTGCATCACCTTCTCGGTATGCTTGTAACAGTTAAGGACTGAAGAGTTTTTCAGGACAAAAAATAAACTGAATGGAGCTAAGCACAGATAAAATCCTAGAGGAAAACCTGATTCAGTCTGCTGTCCACCAGACACAATAACCTAAACTACAAGGCCAAATCTACACTGTCTTTTGGTGTCTTTTCTATATAGAACTTTTTTAAAGATTTCATTTGTTATTTAATGTAATATCTTATGCTATTCTTGTCTTACTGTTCTGTACTTTGTCATGTATTTGTATGTTTATGTAGACCCCAGGGAGTGTAGCTTCTGCTTGTGCAGTAGCTAATGGGGATCCGTATAAACTAAACCAAGAAGACAGTGAATGTTCCTCAGTTGCCCAGTTACAGTTCTGACTTAAATCCGTTTGACAATCTATTGCAAGACATGAAAAGGATCAACAACCAATTTGACAGAGCTTGAAGAATGTTCCAAATAATCATGGCCAAATGTTGCACAATCCAGATGTGGAAAGCTGCTAGACTTATCGCCTCTGCCAAAGACGAGTCTAATCTATTCACTCAGACGGTTGAATACTTATGTAATCAAGTTACTGTATATTACTGTTTTACTTTTCATACATTTCTTATGTATGACCATATAGAGTATTTATGACCATATAGAGTATTGTGGTAGATTGTTGACAAAAAAATGACAATTAAATCCATTTTAATCCCAACACGTAACACAACAATATGTGGGGAAAGGCAAGGGGTGTTAATAATACTTTCTGAAGGCACTGTATATTTTCACACTATGAGGTCGGAATGCAAAAAAACAGATATCTCTAGCTTAAACTGACACATATTGATGGGGATTTCTGTTATATGACCGCACCGGTGCGTCCGGCTGTCTCCATGCTGCTGTGCTGTTTGTTGCTACTGGTTTCCTGTTAAGGCTATGGCTGAGTTCAAGGTTTTACTTCTAACCTGCAAAAGCATGAAATGGACTTGCTCATATCTATCTCTCCGATTTGGTCCTGCCATACATACCTACACGTATGCTATGGTCACGAGACACAGACCTCCTTATTGTCTCTACAATTTCTAAGAAAAAAGCTGAAGGCAGTGCCTTCTCCTATAGAGCTCAATTTTTATATAATGGTATGCATATCCATGTGAGAGACTCAGACTTATTCTCGATCTTAAAGTCTTTGCTGAAGACTCATCTCTTCAGTAGGTCCTATGATTGAATGGAGCGATGAACCGCCGTTGCTATCTCTGCCTGGCCGGCTCCCCTGTCCCCACTGTGATTCTCTGACCCTATTATGGGGGCTGAGTCACTGGCTTACTCGTGCTCTTCCATGCTGTTGCTAGGAGGGGTGCATCACTTGAGAACGTTGAGTCCATGACATGATCTTCCTGTCCTGTTTTCAGCCCCCCTCTGGCTAGTGCGATGGAGGAGATCTTTGTGGGCTATACTCAGCATTGTATCAGGGTAGTAAGTTGGTGGTCTGTTCATATCCCTCTAGTGGTGTGGGGGCTGTGCTTTGGCAAAGTGGGTGGGGTTATATCCTGGCTAGTTGGCCCCTTTGTTCGGACGGGGCCACAGTGTCTATATATAGTCGGGGGCTAGTGTTAGTCTGTTAAATCTGGTGTAATTCTCCTGTATTATCTGGTGTGCTGTATGAATTTAAATATGCTCCCTCTAATTCTCTGTCCCTCCCTCCCCTCCCAGAGGACCTGAGCCCTAGGGCCATGCCTCAGGACTACTGGCCTGATCACTTCTGGATGTCCCCAGTCCACCTGGTCGTGCTGCTGCTCCAGATTCAACTGTTTTGACTGCAGCTATGGAACCCTGACCTGTTCACCGGATGTGCTACCTTGTCCTGGACCTGCACTTTCTCTCTACCGCACTCCCTCTCTACCACACCTGCTGTCTTGACCTCTGAGTGCAATACATTTAGTATTGACCTGCCTTCACTAAACCCCTAAAATAAAGCAGCTTAATTGAATTTTAAACCCCAAATCTATTTTGCATGAAGAAACAACCTGTCACTCATCACAAACTTTGGGAATATCTGGGTTTTCCCACTTCACAATGCAGAAAGACTGCATTTAATCAGTGGACACAACTCATTTTTATTACAACACACCTGTCATAATTATTTTCTTTACTATAGGTTTATTATTATTATTGCTAAAGGTACTGCATAGGTGTAAACATGCCATATTTAGCAAGAGATAGCACTTGTATAGCCTAAGAAAGTGGAAACAATAACAGTCAAACGTTTTTGGCACCAGAGTAATATATTCTTATATACTGTACAATGAGGAATTCAATTTCAAAACACTAATCTTCTCGCATTTTTATATCCATTGCCCCCACCCACAAGGTGTATACACAACAACCATAAATAAGAATGAAATAAGATAATAGATACAAAACAAAAACCTAAAGAACATAAATCAAACAATTCTAATTCTCACATGTAGGACAGTATGCAAGTGTGTGTGTGCATGGACTTTGCAGATGTATTTCTCACATGTGCAGCACATAGTATTTGTTTTACAGTCCCTCTGGGGGGCAGAAAAGGCATCTCCTCCTCTTGCCTGCGCCAGCTGCAACTTCAGGTGGATCAGGACAAGATTCAGCCCCCTGAACAGCTTTCACAAGTGCTGCAGAGGCTGCTGTGCGGGGGAGGCGCTCCCTTCTTTGAATGTGTGGGGTTACAAGTGCCTTTCCCAACTGCTCCAGGAACACCCTCCTCTTGTTCCGCTTATCGGGCATCCAGGTAGGGTTGATCATGTTCCATATCACGAAGGCATTGTATAAGGACACATCAATTATGTTATGGAAGATGACCAGGGACCAGCGGGAAGTCATCCTCCTGCAGCTGTAAGTTCCAATCACCTTGTCTAGGTTGTCCATGCCTCCTTTGTTGTGGTTGTAGTCCAGGATGATGGCTGGCTTCCTGTCCTCACGATCACCGATCTCAGCCGTTTCGTGCAGTGTGCTCAGCAGAACCACATTGTTCCTCTTTGGGAGGTAAGAAACTAGAGTTGCAGTATGGGTGAAGGCAAACTTTGATGAGAAGGTCTCTCTCCCCCTTGATGTGAGGAGTGCAGCTGAAAAAGTGCCAACCATGGTGATCTTCCTCTTCAGGAGCTGCTGGCTGAGGTCAATCAGTAGCACACATAATCTAAATTTCTCATTGTGTGTGTGTGTCTTTGTGGTTTTTGTGGTGTGAAAATGATTTTATAACTACCAGGTCAAAAATGACCCATATACAATCTTTGTACCCTGGTGGTGTACAGCTTTCATGAAAATAAGAACAAATGCGATGTTTCCCTTTTTCAAATGTTGGGGTCACTTTAGGAAAAGTCTTCAACTTTCAAGTTGAAAAATATAATTTAGGGGGTTTTCTCTGCTGTTAAACATAGTGGCTGGTAATTTTTTACCCTTAAGACAGCAACATAAGCAATCAAACATTAAAAGCTAGCCAAAATGGGTGTGACTTCAGTTGTTTTTTTATGGGGAAATGTAAGCTGCCTCCTTGACATGTACAGCTAGAGTGTTCTAGAGCTGATGGGCCACATGTGAAGAGTTCCTGTCACTCATGCTGTGCAGTGTTGTGGCTGGTATTACCAGGCTGTTTGAGCCTGATGATCGTAGGGTGTGTGCTGGTGAGTAGTTCTCTAGGAGTTGGTATATATAAACTCAATAAAAGAGATCTACTCTCATTGTCAACTGCGTTTATTTTCAGAAAACTTAACATGTCTAAATGTTTGTATGAACATAACAAGATTCAACAACTGAGACAAACTGAACAAGTTCCACAGACATGTGACTAACAGAAATTGAATAATAAGTCCCTGAACAAAGGGGGGGTCAAAATCAAAAGTAACAGCCAGTATCTCGTGTGCTCACCAGCTGCATTAACCTTTCTGATCTCCCCATCCTTGATCCGGGATCGTGAATACAGACTCAAGCTCATTACCATAACGCAACGTTAACTATTCATGAAAATCGCAAATGAAATGAAATAAATATGCTAGCTCTCAAGCTTAGCCTTTTGTTAACAACACTGTCATCTCAGATTTTCAAAATATGCTTCTCAACCATTGCAAAACAAGCATTTGTGTAACAGTATTGATGGCTAACGTAGCATTTAGCATTAGCATTCAGCTGGCAACATTTACACAAAAAAACAGAAAAGCATTCAAATAAAATAATTTACCTTTGAAGAACTTCAGATGTTTTCAATGAGGAGACTCTCAGATAGCAAATGTTCAGTTTTTCCTGAAAGATTATTTGTTTAGGACAAATCGCTCCGTTTTCTGCGTCACGTTTAGCTATGAAAAAACCCCTGTATCCAGGATTGTGTAAATCTATCAGCAAGCTCATTAGCATAACACAACGTTAACTATTCATGAAAATCGCAAATGAAATGAAATAAATATGCCATCTCTCAAGCTTAGCCTTTTGTAAACAACACTGTCATCTCAGATTTTCAAAATATGCTTCTCAACCATAGGAAAACAATAATTTGTGTAAAAGTAGCTAGCTAGCGTTAGCATTTAGCGTTAGCATTTAGCGTTAGCATTAGCGTTAGCATCCAGCACGCAACATTAACAAAAACATAAAAGCCTTCAAATAAAATCATTTACCTTTGAAGAACTTCTGATGTTCTCAATGAGGATACTCTCAGTTAGATAGCAGATGCTCAGTTTTTCCAAAAATATTCTTTGTGTATTAGAAATAGCTCCGTTTTATACATCACATTTGGCTACCAAAAAAAATCCGAAAATTCAGTCCTCAAAACACAAACTTTTTTCCAAATTAACTCCATAATATCGACTGAAAACACGGCAAACGTTGTTTAGAATCAATCATCAAGGTGTTTTTCACATATCTCTTCATTGATACATCGTTCTTGGACACATGGTTTCTCCCCTATATCAAATGGAAAAGTACTAGCAGCTGGCAATTGCGCACCGAATTCCACGCAGGACACCAGGCGGACACTTGGAAAATGTAGTCTCTTATGGTCAATCTTCCAATGATATGCCTACAAATACGTCACAATGCTGCTAAGGCCTTGGGCGAACGACAGAAAGTGTAGGCTCATTCCTTGCGCAATCACAGCCATATAAGGAGACAATGGAAAACAGAGCTTCAGAAATTCTGCTAATTCCTGGTTGATGCATCATCTTGGTTTCGCCTGTAGAATGAGTTCTGGGGCACTTACAGACAAAATCTTTGCAGATTCTGAAACTGAGAGTGTTTTCTTTCCAAAACTGTCAAGAATATGCATAGTCGAGCATCTTTTCGTGACAAAATATCGCGCTTAAAACGGGAACGTTTTTTATCCAAAAATGAAATAGCGCCCCTAGAGATCTAACAGGTTAAGTACTGCAGTGCATCTCCTCCTCATGGACTTCACCAGATTTGCCAGTTCTTGCTGTGAGATGTTACCCCAGTCTTCCACCATGGCACCTGCAAGTTCCCGGACATTTCTGGGGGGAATGGCCCTAGCCCTTACCCTCCGATCCAACACGTCCCAGACGTGCTCAATGGGATTGAGATCCGGGCTCTTCGCTGGCCATGGCAGAACACTGACATTCTTGTCTTGCAGGAAATGACTCACATAACGAGCAGTATGGCTGGTGGCATTGTCATGCTGGAGGGTCATGTCAGGATGAGCCTGCAGGAAGGTTACCACATGAGGGAGGTGGAGGTCTTCCCTGTAACGCACAGCGTTGAGATTGCCTGCAATGACAACAAGCTCAGTCCGATAATGATTCACTGTGTCAAAGGCTGATGTCATGTCCAGAAGTAAAAGGAAGCTATTGTCTCAATCATAAGCTGCCATCAACAAGTAATTTTGTACTCTTACCTGCGCTCTCTATGATGTGCCGTGAACAGAAGCCAGACTGGAAGGGATCAAGGAGACTGTTGGTTGAAAGGTAGTTCTGTAGCTGTATTGAGACCACACATTCAATGATCTTTGATAGAAAGAGCAGGTTGGAAATGAGTCTGTAATTGCGTTGGGTGTCGGGGTCAAGTCCAGGTTTTTTCACGGTTGGTGTAATGGAGACAGTTTTCAGGGAATTAGGCACAGTACCTGAATCAAGATAGTAAATTATGATTTTGGTTATAGTTGGACTGAGAAGAGTGAGGCTGGATTTAATAAGTGCTGTGGGACAGAGATGAGTAATCGAGTACTGGAGTACTCGAACTGAAGTTAAAACTACATCTTTAACCAGAGATCATATTTTCTTAAAATACTGTAAAACTATTTGGTCTAAATTTGCTTTGACTGTAGTGTTCCATTTGTACATGTGCATTTGCGGTACACAACAAACAATACACCAAGCCAATAATCACACTGTTCTGCTCCCTAAATTCCCTTTCCCCTCAGTTTCCCACTCACTCAATTGCATTCCAGCAAGCTACATTCCTTGCAAAATAAAGACAGTTTCATCACAAATTATAAATGGACTGGTTGACTGAAGTAGGGAAATATGTGTTCCAACAATGAGCTGTAATTTTCCGCATAGGCTACTTTGCAGATGTCAGAAGTTACCACAGCCACATATTGGCTATATTGTAAACATAAAATTGTATTTTTGGTCTTAATTTAAGGTTAGGCTTAAGCTTAACAGTGTGGTTAAGGTTATGGTAAAAGTGGAACTGACAGCATTTTAGCAAAATTAAATCTTATTCAAATCTGTTCATATTTGGGGTGGCAGGTAGGCTAGTGGTGCCAGTAACCTGAAGGTTGCTAGTTTGAATCCCTAAGCTGACAAGGTCATTCTGCCCCTGAACGAGGCAATTAACCCCACTGTTCCTAGGCCGTCATAATAATTTGTTCTTAAAACCAGTTTGGGAAAGGGGGCAGTATTTTCACCTTCGGATGAAAAGCGTGCCCAAAGTAAACTGCCTGTTACTCAGGCAAAGAAGCTAGGATATGCATATAATTGGTAGATTTGGATATAAAACACACTAAAGTTTCCAAAACTGTTAAAATGATGTCTGTGAGTATAACAGAACTAATATGGCAGGCGAAACCTGAGGAAAATCCATCCAGGAAGTGCCATTATTTTGAAATGGGGGTTTTTCCATTGAAAGCCTATCCACCATATAAAGGGATATGACCCAGATTGCGTTCCCTATGGCTTCCACTAGATGTGAACAGTCTTTAGACATTGTTTCAGGCTTTTATTCTGATAAATGAGGGAGAATGACCACTTTGAATGAGTGGACAGTGGACAGTCCCTGAGCTGTTTGATGCGCACGACCTAGAGCGCGCCTTTCGTTGTTTTTCCATTATATTGACAACGCTATTGTCCGGTTGAAATATTATTAATTATTCAGACAAAAAACAACCTGAGGATTGATTATAAACATCGTTTGACATGTTTCTACAAACTTTACTGCTACTATTTGGATTTTTCGTCTGCCTGTTGTGACCGCCTTTGAGCCAATGGATTACCGAACAAAACGCTCCAACAAAACTGAGGTTTTTGGACATGAAGAGGGACTTTACCGAACAAAACAAACATTTATTGTGTAACGTGGAACTTGTGAGTGCAACCACATGAAGATCATCAAAGGTAAGTATTAATTTTATCGCTATTTCTGACTTTTGTGACTCCTCTACTCCTCTCTGGAAAATGTTTGTATGGTTTTGTGTGCTGGGTGCTGTCCTCAGATAATCGCATGGTTTGCTTTCGCCGTAAAGCCTTTTTGAAATCTAATACAGTGGCTGGATTAACAAGACATTAAGCTTTATTTTGCTGTATTACACTTGTGCTTTTATGAAAGTTAAATATTTATAATACTGTAATTTGAATTTGCCGATCTGCAATTTCACTGGATGTTGTCGAGGTGTCCCGCTAGCGACACGCCTTTCCCAAACAGTTAACTGACTTGCCTAGTAAAATGAAAGTTAAATTAAAATATACCCATCCCCAGGAAGAATTACACTTTTTTTTTTACTATTGCTGACAAGCAAGCACTTAGATATGGTAATGTTCATGTTTTTGGGAATTCTGTATACTAGGCATTTGGGAAAAATCTATAGCAATATAGAGTGGGAAAGCAGCCATGCATTTGGACAATCAATAGACCCTGCAGACCGGTGAACCAGAGTCCATGCAGACCGGTGCACCATAGCCAATCAGAGGTACAGTAAGCATTCATGCAAACAATCCATTTGCCACACAGGCCTGCCATCACTCACTTTGAGCTGGACTGTGTGTTTACAGGCAGTTGCAACAGCGCAACTTCAGGTCATTAGAACGCATTTGCCAAAAGCCACAAAATACACCAGAATGGATTCCTGCAAATATGTCAATACCATGGGAGTCCTGTTACATTTGAACTTTACAGTCCTATTGATCAGACAACCATGAAAAGCTAGGCTCTCTCTCCCTCAATTATGCACATCAACAACAACAAGATCAACAACTAATGCTAGCCAGAGCAAGCGGCGCTAAAATCTAACTTAGGAACATTATATAAACCTTCTTAAACTTTTTCAGCTAGTTGGCTGTCAAAATTGCACTAATAAATGATGGGAAATTGTAGCCAACTCATCCTTCTGCAGCTTGCCTTGTCCAAACTAAGCACCAAAGCCAACTGGCTAAAGTTGGCTAGCTTGCTATCTAGCTACTTCCAGACACAAATGAGAGAATACCTCACTGACCATTTTACTCACCCTAGCCGAGCTGGTTAGGCTGTTTACATGTTATCTAGAGTGTTTGTGACAAACTATTCCTTTTTTGCCTACGTTTATTGACACCGGTCAAATTCAGCGGATGTTGTGCGTTTGTAAATTCCTCCATTATTCTGCACTCTGGCACACAGAGTGCTCTAAAATTGGAGTAGATAGCCAGAGTGAATTTGCAAAAGAAAGAGATATGCTAACTGTATTACACAGTCATTCAAGTTCTTTCTAGCTAACCAAATGACACCTGCATCTCTAGCTGTGTACAGCCACCGAAAAACGATATTGGGAAGTCAGTCACTCACCCACTCCTCCAATGACATGACATGACATCCTTCTAGCACTTATGTAGCTAACGTTAGGATCCGTGTTTTTAGCTCGCTACATAATTAGATACGCTAGTCTATTAGCCACATTATGACTGACTTGTGATCATTGCCCTTGCTAGTTTTGATTGTTTTGACATTCCCAGCCTTAGGTGCATTAATCCATTTTTGTAAAAAATATTTAGTCATTGACACTGAAACAGTGCATCCCAAATGGAGTCAGCAAACAATGTACCAAGCCAGCTGTGATTTAACAACCTGATAGCAATATTTTTTGGTCTAACAAGAAATGTATTGGTGAATTTTATGAATCATTCATTGAACTGCATCCATCTATTTTTGCCTAGAATGTTGAGTCGAATGGAACCTATTTTTTAAACATCCTATGAAGTTGGTTTTGTAGCATAAACTGGTAATTGTATTTTTTTGACTGATATTATGATTTTTCTGTTTGTTTCATATCTGCAAAGTAGTTAAACGCTGTCGGTTCCACTTTAATAAGGGTTAGGTTTATAATCAGATTTTAAGTAGCAAAATTGAGAAACAGGCAGGATTTATGACTGTGTCTGTGGCAACTAAAGTTATTGACGACCATACTTTAGTGGCATTTAAAGTTAGCCTAGGTTATTCACACTGTTCTGTTCTATTTTATTCCCTTACATTACATCATGTTTTAACTATAAAATAGATTTATTGACTGTGATAAGGGCTCTGTAAATAATAGCTAAATTAACAAAACAAGTCTATGACATTTCACAGCCATAGGCTTCTACAAGCAAGTGCCACAATGCTGAGGTGTTACCTACGCCTCTTGGAGAGGGAACACAACACCCTGCTACAACTCAACTCCCCGTGGAGTGAAAGAGGTATGTGATTGTAGGTGCGATTAAGGATGACAAAGGCAGAGAATTGCCCGTTTACTGGGAATTTATTTATTCCTACACACGGTAAATTTGGGGAAAAGGGGATGGACGGAACCAAAGCAAAGAAAGCAAATGTCAAAGCCCCCTCTCCTACCTAACCTCCCTACCCACTACTTACCTGACCTACCCTCTCCTACCTAACCTGCCTACCCACTACTTACCTAACCTACCCTCTCCTATCTAACCTGCCTACCCACTACTTAACTAACCTACCCTCTCCCACCTTACCTGCCTACCCACTACCTATCTAACCTACCCTCTCCTATCTAACCTTCCTACCCACTACTTACCTAACCTACCCTCTCCTACCTTACCTGCCTACCCACTACTTACCTAACCTACCCTCTCCTACCTTATCTGCCTACCCACTACTTACCTAACCTACCCTCTCCTACCTTACCTGCCTTCCCACTACTTACAGTGCCTTGCGAAAGTATTCGGCCCCCTTGAACTTTGCGACCTTTTGCCACATTTCAGGCTTCAAACATAAAGATATAAAACTGTATTTTTTTGTGAAGAATCAACAACAAGTGGGACACAATCATGAAGTGGAACGACATTTATTGGATATTTCAAACTTTTTTAACAAATCAAAAACTGAAAAATTGTGCGTGCAAAATTATTCAGCCCCTTTATTTTCAGTGCAGCAAACTCTCTCCAGAAGTTCAGTGAGGATCTCTGAATGATCCAATGTTGACCTAAATGACTAATGAGGATAAATACAATCCACCTGTGTGTAATCAAGTCTCCGTATAAATGCACCTGCACTGTGATAGTCTCAGAGGTCCGTTAAAAGCGCAGAGAGCATCATGAAGAACAAGAAACACACCAGGCAGGTCCGAGATACTGTTGTGAAGAAGTTTAAAGCCGGATTTGAATACAAAAAGATTTCCCAAGCTTTAAACATCCCAAGGAGCACTGTGCAAGCGATAATATTGAAATGGAAGGAGTATCAGACCACTGCAAATCTACCAAGACCTGGCCGTCCCTCTAAACTTTCAGCTCATACAAGGAGAAGACTGATCAGAGATGCAGCCAAGAGGCCCATGATCACTCTGGATGAACTGCAGAGATCTACAGCTGAGGTGGGAGACTCTGTCCATAGGACAACAATCAGTCATATATTGCACAAATCTGGCCTTTATGGAGGAGTGGCAAGAAGAAAGCCATTTCTTAAAGATATCCATAAAAAGTGTTGTTTAAAGTTTGCCACAAGCCACCTGGGAGACACACCAAACATGTGGAAGAAGGTGCTCTGGTCAGATGAAACCAAAATTGAACTTTTTGGCAACAATGCAAAACGTCATGTTTGGCGTAAAAGCAACACAGCTCATCACACTGAACACACAATCCCCACTGTCAAACATGGTGGTGGCAGCATCATGGTTTGGGCCTGCTTTTCTTCAGCAGGGACAGGGAAGATGGTTAAAATTGATGGGAAGATGGATGGAGCCAAATACAGGACCATTCTGGAAGAAAACCTGATGGAGTCTGCAAAAGACCTGAGACTGGGACGGAGATTTGTCTTCCAACAAGACAATGATCCAAAACATAAAGCAAAATCTACAATGGAATGGTTAAAAAATAAAGATATCCAGGTGTTAGAATGGCCAAGTCAAAGTCCAGACTCGCAAACTCGGTCTCAACCTTTAAGTCTTTACTGAAGACTCATCTCTTCAGTGGGTCATATGATTGAGTGTAGTCTGGCCAAGGAGTGTAAAGGTGAACGGAAAGCCTCTGGAGCAACGAACCATCCTTGCTATCTCTGCCTGGCCGGTTCCCCTCTTTCCACTGGGATTCTCTGCCTCTAACCCTATTACAGGGGTTGAGTCACTGGCTTACTAGGGCTCTTTCATACCGTCCCTAGGGGGGGTGCGTCACTTGAGTGGGTTGAGTCACTGATGTGATCTTCCTGTCTGGGTTGGCGCCCCCCCCTTGGGTTGTGCTGTGGCAGAGAACTTTGTGGGCTATACTCGGCCTTGTCTCAGGATGGTAAGTTGGTGGTTGAAGATATCCCTCTAGTGGTGTGGGGGCTGTGCTTTGGCAAAGTGGGTGGGGTTATATCCTTCCTGTTTGGCCCTGTCCGGGGGTGTCCTCGGATGGAGTCACAGTGTCTCCTGACCCCTCCTGTCTCAGCCTCCAGTATTTATGCTGCAGTAGTTTATGTGTCGGGGGGCTAGGGTCAGTTTGTTATATCTGGAGTACTTCTCATGTCCTATCCGGTGTCCTGGGTGAATTTAAGTATGTTCTCTCTAATTTTCTCTTTCTTTCTCTCTCTCGGAGGACCTGAGCCCTAGGACCATGCCTCAGGACTACCTGACATGATGACTCCTTGCTGTCCCCAGTCCACCTGGCCGTGCTGCTGCTCCAGTTTCAACTGTTCTGCCTGTGATTATTATTATTTGACCATGCTGGTCATTTATGAACATTTGAACATCTTGGCCATGTTCTGTTACAATCTCCACCCGGCACAGCCAGAAGAGGACTGGCCACCCCACATAGCCTGGTTCCTCTCTAGGTTTCTTCCTAGGTTTTGGCCTTTCTAGGGAGTTTTTCCTAGCCACCGTGCTTCTACACCTGCATTGCTTGCTGTTTGGGGTTTTAGGCTGGGTTTCTGTACAGCACTTTGAGATATCAGCTGATGTACGAAGGGCTATATAAATACATTTGATTTGATTTGATGATAGTCAACGCTGTTTTGAGTGTGGTGATGTTGGCCATAAGCGACATGCTTGCCCGAAAAGGGAGAAGGCAGAGGGAGAGACGCAGGTGGTCCTCGTAATGCCTGGGCCCACTGATGTAGGGAGAGGTGGGCCGACAGCGGTAGAGCAGCCACAAGCACCTGTTGCTGAGGAACAAGTTGTCCATGTTGAGAGCACGTGCTGGGGTACAGGAGGGGGTTCATGTGGAGCTAATCTCTCAGGTAGTGGAGGAGATGCCCACTATGAGTAATGGGGTACAGGAGGGGGTTCAGGTGGGGCTAGTCTCCTAAGTAGTGGAGGAGATGCCTGGTACGAGTGATGGGGTGCAAGTGGGGAATGTTGAGAGGGATGTGGTAGAAGGGAGTCAGGGTTCTGTGGCCTCCGTTGAGGAGGATCAGGAGAAGGATATGGATATCTCTATTGATAAGATAGCAGCTGGTGACGGCTCAATTTACAGAGGAGAGGAGTTAAATGGTTTCCTGGATCAGACTTTTGGGAAATCTGTCAAATTGGCAGATTCTTTTGTTGTTGATAAGTTTGTGAGGTCAGCTGTGATGTTACAGAAGACGGTGGGGTTAGACCAGTTCAGTGAGAAGAAGCGTTTTTGCTTGAGGAAATGTTTTACTGCTGTCACAGCAGCAAAACGTAGTGGGAAACATGGTCAGGTTAAGAGAACATTAAAATAATGATGATGATCATGCCTCATAGGGTGTCTTTTTTCTCTTTGGTTTCTTCTGCTTTTCCTTTCTCTTTTCTATATGGAGGTACTAAGGGTAGGTTCTCTCAATATTAATGGAGGAAGGGACAGGAATAAGAGGGCTTGGGTATTAGAAGTAAGAAAAGGCTTAATGTGGTTTTTCTGCAGGAGACGCATAGTGATGAGGCTAATGAGGTTGACTGGGGTATGTGGTGGGAGGGGCAGCATATACTCAGTCATGGTACTAATTTCAGTGCTGGGGTGGCAATTTTGTCTTCCTCAGGCTTACATGCTGACCAGACCGGACACTTCGCGTGCGCGAGCGTCGCAAAATAAATTTAGAAATCCATGTTATTCAATTATTGCACCCACACTGCTCGTGCACGCCAACGAGCGCCTGCGTTGCCAAGGGCTAAAATAGAACTGCTTTCAATTTCTGACGCAGATCGCGCTGAAAGTCCTGCCTCTCCCATCTCCTCATTGGTTTATAGAAGCAGGTACCCACGTGCCATCTCCTCATTGGTTATACCCACGTGGGTGATTGAAAGATGAACTCTTTTGCCAGTTGTCGTGGTAATACTATGAAAGTGTAGATGTGATCACCATATAAGTTCAAAGATGAAAAAGCCTGGAAGGAGGAGAGATGACTAGAAACGATTCGGTTGACCTTTTTATGTGTGTATTAGTTGTAGGAGTAGAGGACCTTGTGCATTTCAGGTAAAATAACAACTCAATGTTTATATCCCAGGACAAATTAGCTAGCAACAGCAAGCTAACTAGCTAAATTGCCATACATGTTTAATGCTTTTCGACCTGTCCCCAAATTAATGTCATTCGTTCAGAGTTTGTTTTGATATTTTAACCTGCGTGTCGTGATCGCGTTTGGTGTAGGGGGACAAAATAAATGTATGCACGATAGCGTAAGATGGCGCTCACACACAGCCGGTTTGGGTTCAGTGTTAGGGGTGACTATGGTAGTTACAACAGAGATTGTCAAGGGACGGGTTTTATTGGTCAAGGTGAATGTTAAAACCTGTTGAGGATATGGCAGACATACGCCCCCTTTGGAGAGATTGGGTACCCCTAGTAAACTGGAAAAAAAATCTGTCAAAAATTGTTAATATATGCAAATAAAAATTATTATTGGATAGAAAACACTCTAAAGATTCTAAAACCGTTGGAATTATGTCTGTAAGTATAGCAGAACTCACAGGGCAGGCATTCTTCCAAACTAGTTTTTGTGGCCATGAAAGTTGGAGCAACTTTGACGTCATGGCCCCCACCCTTCCCAACCAGCTATGATTCTGCGGACACTTTCTATCTCTTCCGCTAGATGTCCTCTTTCATTAGAGCTTCAAACCGTTCAAATCGCGCGAGAATTGACCCTATGGGAGTGAAATTAGTGCGTGCCACGAGAGAATAGGCTGTGCGTATGGGCGCGAATTGGTCACAGCCATTCCTTTGTTTCCAGCACTGAAGAGAAGGGCAGACGATGGGCGATTGAATTGAAGTTTGTTTTGCACGTCTAAAACATCATAAAGCTTGCTTCTGCACTTAGTTTGACCTGTTTAGTCGACATATAATGTGTAATTTTGAAGTTTTGATGCGCAACTTATCCGGACCAGAGGACGTTTTGGGTGCATTTCAGCTGATGTTATTAGCAGTAGCTAATACAAAGACGCAAGACTTGAAACCAAACGATGTATTGGGTAAGTATGAAGCCTTCCAGAACATTCTGAACGAAGACCATCGAAGGTAAGGGAATATTTATGCTTAAATCTGTGTTTCTGTTGACTCCAACATTACGTGGAAATGTAGCTTGGAACTGAGCGCTGTCTCACAATATGGAATAGTGTGCGATTTCTGTAACGTTAAAAATAAATCTAACACAGCGGTTGCATAAAGAAGCAGTGTATCTTTCTAACTATATGTAGAACATGTATATTTAGTCAAAGTTTATGATGTCTATTTACGTTATCTTGCCGCGCTACATAGATTTCCTGCGGGCATTTTTGAGTAATTTCTGAAGGTGAACTCACTGTAAATGGACATTTATGGATATAAATGGCATATTATTGAAAAAAAAAAATATGTACTGTGTAATATGTCATATTACTGTCATCTGATGAAGATTTTCAAAAGGTTAGTGAGCGATTTATTTTTTAATCCTGCGTTTGTTGATTGCATGTTTTGGCTATTGAAATGAGCTGTGTCTGGTGGTGGTTTTACATATATATGTGCTATGTTTTCGCCGTAAAACATTTTAGAAATCTGACTTGCTGGCTAAATGAACAAGATGTTTATCTTTCATTTGAGCTATTGGACTTGTTAATGTGTGGAGGTTAAATATTTTTAAGAATATTTTTGCGTTCCATGCGCCACCGTTTCAGCTGCACGTGGGAGGGTTGATTCCCAATTGGGAACCAATATCGTAAACAGGTTTTTAATTTGTTTTTTTTATGTTTATGCTCCTAATGAGGGTACAGAGCGTATTGCTGTATTTGATAAAATAAAGGAAACCTTAAAACAGTGTGACCAAGAGGGGTGTATGGTTTTAGGGGGGGACTGGAATTGTACAGTAGATTTTACTGTTGACTGCACTGCTGAAGAACCTCATCTGCGTTCAGCCACTTGCCTATCTGGTCTATTAACTGAGTTTGAGCTTTCTGATGTGTGAAGAGCAAGAAATGCAAAAGTTAGGCAGCACACATGGCTAAAAGTTAATGAAGGTTGTGTCAGTGCAGCAAGGTTAGACAGGTTTCTCTGATCACCATATTGTTACTGTTGATATTCACTTGTAAACGAAGGTCATCACCGTACTGGTATGTTAATGTTACGTTGTTACATGATGTCATGTTTTGGGAGGGTGTAGTGGAGAAGGTGTGTGCGAGACTGTCAAGGTGGAAATGGGTGCTACCCCAGCTGTATTTTAAGGGAAGGGTACTGGTAGCTAATAATCTTGCTGCCTCTACCCTGCGGCACAGACTAATGATTTTACATGAGCTTCAGAGGACCCTTGTCAATTTCTTCTGGTCTGGACGACACTGGATTAAAGCTGCAGCCCTGTACCTGCCACTGCACGAGGGTGGACATTTCTTCCAGGATAATGGCTTTCCGGCTTCAAGCAGCCCAGAGACTGTTGTACAGTGACGGTTCTAGCTGGATCAACACAGCCTTCACATAGATGAGGAGAGCGGACTGTTTGGGCTTAGACAAGCACCTTTTTCTCTTAAAGCTGGAGGGGGTGATTTGCCTGGCCATTTGCCTGGCCTGACTCCATTTTATGAGTCTGTTATGCAGACTTGGAGAGTTCTTGTCAAGTCCCATAAAGCCAGCACATCACCAGGGATGTGGCTTTTTGAAGATCCTATTTTTCACAAACTGCCTATTGAAAAGGGGACAGCTGACCTCGAATGGAGGATAATACATGGATCCATAGCCAATATGCATCTGGTACACCTGGATCCAACATTTGGGGAAGGGTCCATTCTGTGCTGATTCTGAAACTCTGGCACATCTGTTTTTACAGTGTCCCTGGTTGGTCGGAATGATTGACCTGATCACTTCTTGGTTCTCAGCTTTGGGAGAGGTTTTCTCTTCCCAACAGTTTACATTTGGGCTAAAGTACAGATTAAGGGATAGCCTATTACAAACTGGTTAACAATATTGATCTGTTTATGAGTATATGGAGTATTCAGAGTCTGTTTTGTATAGTTAGTGTAGAGGCGGATTTGGTGATGTGTAACTATGGTTTTGTATGAGTTTTTATTGTGTTGTGGGTTCCCAGACCCAATAAAGATGATTTAAAACTCAAAACTCTCTCCCTCTCTCTCTCAAATTCAAATTCAAGATGTTTTATTGGCATGAAAAACATTGTCAATATTGCCAAAGCAACAATGTATGCAATATACATTGTGATAAAATTATAAACAATAACAAATAATAACATAAAATGGTAGTAAATAATAATACAAAATTAAATACAAAAATAATAACAATAAAATGGTAACAGTCAATAGTAGAATGTAATGTAATAAATATGAAACTATAACTAACTTAACAAAATAACGGTCATCTTCACCATTACTATAACTACTATCATCATTACCACTACTACTACCACCACCATTAAACTGCTATCATTACCACCCATTTTTGGAACTCACTCACTCACTCACTCACTCACTCACTCACTCACTCACTCACTCACTCACTCACTCACTCACTCACTCAGCAGCAACCAACATAGGACTCACCAATCAGCTTTCTCTGACAAAGGAACACTGGCTTTTCTAGCTGGAGAACGAGTCTGTAATGCGATACAGCTGTATCCTCTGACGAGAGGGCGGGGTCAGCTCCAATTAGCAATGGGGCTGACCAATCAGCTGCTTGGGGGAATTTCAGGAAGCCATCCTGAACACAGCAACTGGGGAACGTAACATGAGGTTACTACCTTTTTGTTCCAAGATATAACCAGTTGATATTACAGTTTAAATAAATTAATCTTCAATGGTACTTGTTTTTTCATTGAATGAATATATAGTACCAGTCAAAAGTTTGGACATAACTACTCTATTGTAGAATAATAGTGAAGACATCAAAACTATGAAATAACACATATGGAATCATGTAGTAACCAAAAAAGTGTTAAACATATCAAAATATATTTTAGATTTTTCAAAGTATCCACCCTTTGCCTTGATGATATTTTTGCACACACTTGGCATTCTCTCAACCAGCTTCATGAGGAATGCTTTTCCAACAGTCTACTGCTATTTAAAGGTAATGTGTTATATTACACCATTACTTACTGTGGAAAGTAAATCGTTAGTCGTTACATTACTTTTGTGTTACCAAAAAACAGAAAACCCTCTTAAAATGCCTTGGGTGTGCATGTTAGTCATTGTTATCCCCAGTAGAGGGTGCACACTACCTTAGAATGGCTTGCCTACTTAGCACTCGCGGGATATGTGTTCTATCAAAATCCTACATTAAACTATGGAATGTCTGATGAATGCAAAGAAAAGTGTTGCATCACAACGAAATAAATCTTGCTAAATCCAATGCATCAAAGGGGCATTGTCCATGAATCAAAAACAACATTTAGGCAGCTTTATGAAAGTCACTAAATACAGGCAATTAAGTCACAACAAGCCCGACTTGAAGTATTGAAATTAACTTTAAATAACCTGAGCACTGAACTGCTGACAACGAATGCAAACTGTCAAATAAATCCAAAGCATAATGCATTGAAATAAATGGCATGCGATCACCAAAGACGCATACATGTTCATTTAGTTCTCGGGGTGACAGGTTTAGCTGAACAGAAATCAAACTTTTGTTGTTTTGGAGCAGAAAAACCTTCATACTCAGCATCAACGTCAATCGGCTGGCGTGGGTCTTTCTCCACCAGTCTTGTGGAGCTGTGCTTGGCCTGAAGGTGCTTCTTGATATTTGAAGTTGAGTTCTTCGCAGCTGACAGGCGCTTATCCCTGTTGTTTTTCTCATTTTCTTTTACCAATTAGAAATAATGTGAATACTTCCACAATGTAAAGGCTGTTGTCTCTGATATCTTGCTAGCTAGCTTCCTGCCAGAATGTTCTTGAAGAAACATGAAGAGCGTGAACTTATTTTTTGGAGGGGCTCAAATAAAATAAAAAGGGAAATCATGTTTAAATGTAACAAGTTGCTTATTTTAAATTGTAACTAATTACTTAGGAAGTAGTTCTAAAATCCCTTATGGAAAATGAATGGTGGGAAAATGATTGGAACCATTTCTGGGCTTTACCGCTAAGTTTTATGGGTATTATGACTCATACTGTGGTACTCAATTCAAATGTGCCTTTTGTTAAGTAAATCAGGTGTTAAATGAGGTGAAAAGAAGACTGGAGTGGAACTTTAACTCAGTCTCCTGAAAGGTTTACGTGAAGAAATGATGGATGGACAAAGACAACCTCCATCAGTCAAACAATACAGAATATTTCACTATTGTAGTCATATTTTGTCTCTACAGCAAGAGGGAGCCAAATAATCAGGATCTGGTTAGTTATTGTTCAACATACAGTGAGCTCCAAAAGTATTGGGACAGTGATAAATGTCTTGGATTTGGAATGATACAATGACTATGAGGTTAAAGTGTCAGCTATAATTTGAGGGTATTCATCCATATCGGGTGAACCTTTTACAAAATTACAGCCCTTTTTGTACATAGTCCCCAATTTTATGAGACCAAAAGTGTTTGTACAAATGCACAGTAACACCTCCATTTAAGGGGTCCTTATTACAGTGTATCTACATGTGTAATGACACTAACAAGCGTTGTAGCAACTCATTGTTACAGTGTAATAACAACATGTACCTGGTAGTAATTGCAGTCTGTAATTACAGAAGTGTAGCAACGAATGGCTTGTTACCATGCTTGTTACAAATGGGCAGTGTTCCACTAAATTCACCAACTTAGTGCTTTGCTTTTTCTCAGCTGCATCCGATTCATTAACAGCTGTGACAAAGGTTTGGATGTCTTGTGGATTCGCTGTGTGTCTGAGAGATTATTACTTAACCATGAATGTGAACTGTTCAAAATATATCTTCAGTATACATTGTTGCTAGCACTTGTCTCAAAAATAAAGCTTACCATCTCAAATCAAATCAAATTTATTTATATAGCCCTTCGTACATCAGCTGATATCTCAAAGTGCTGTACAGAAACCCAGCCTAAAACCCCAAACAGCAAGCAATGCAGGTGTAGAAGCACGGTGGCTAGGAAAAACTCCCTAGAAAGGCCAAAACCTAGGAAGAAACCTAGAGAGGAACCAGGCTATGTGGGGTGGCCAGTCCTCTTCTGGCTGTGCCGGGTGGAGATTATAACAAAACATGGTCAAGATGTTCAAATGTTCATAAATGACCAACATGGTCGAATAATAATAATAAGGCAGAATAGTTGAAACTGGAGCAGCAGCACAGTCAGGTGGACTGGGGACAGCAAGGAGTCATCATGTCAGGTAGTCCTGGGGCATGGTCCTAGGGCTCAGGTCCTCCGAGAGAGAGAAAGAGAGAAGGAGAGAATTAGAGAACGCACACTTAGATTCACACAGGACACCAAATAGGACAGGAGAAGTACTCCAGATATAACAAACTGACCCTAGCCCCCCGACACATAAACTACTGCAGCATAAATACTGGAGGCTGAGACAGGAGGGGTCAGGAGACACTGTGACTCCATCCGAGGACACCCCCGGACAGGGCCAAACAGGAAGGATATCATCTGTGTTATCTTGGTTGAGCTTTTGAAAAAAATGTAATATGAGTGTCATCCCTAATGCTTGCTTAAGTAGAATGTAGTTACGGTTACGAGTTGTTATACAGGATTTAGCTAGTAAAAATGAAGTCTATCTTGAGGGGTACTTACTTGTAACTAATGTGTACTTATACAGTACATTACCCATCCTGATAACCTGGCTCTCATTTTGAAGCTTCTGGAAGTGTGATCCAGGTGGGAGAATAAACACAACAGTACACCATAGAGTACATGTAATAGTGGTGGAAAAAATAACCAATTGTCATGCAGTACTTAAATAGAAGTAAAGATACCTTAATAGAAAATTACTGAAGTAAAAGGGTCAAGTCACCCAGTAAAAAACTCCTTGAGCAAAAGTCTGAAAGTATTTGGTTTTAAATATACTTAAGTATCAAAGGTAAAAGTATAAATATTTTCAAATTCCTTTATTAAGCAAACCAGATGGCAAAATAAAAAAATATAAAATATTACGGATACACGGTGGCATACTCCAACACTCAGACATAATTTACAAACAAAGCATTCGTGTTTCGATAGTCTGCCAGGTAGAAGGCAGTAGGAATGACCAGGGATGTTCTCTTGATAAGTGTGTGAATTGGGCTATTTTCCTGTTCTGCTAAGCATTCAAAATGTAATGAGTACTTTTGATGTGTCAGGGAAAATGTATTGAGTAAAAAGTACATTATTTTCTTTAGAACTGTGGTGGAGGAAAAGTAAAAGTAGTAAAGTACAGATACCCCCAAAACTACTTAAGTAGTACTTTAAAGTATGTTAACTTAAAGTTGCACTCTCAAACGTTTGTGTAATTTCAGCCAGTAGTTTTGAAAGTGGTGCGCATGAGCCAAAGGTGGTCACAGTTTTGAGTGGGGGGGGGGGGGGGTTAGAAACATATTCTATTCTTATTTACAACAAAAGTGACTGCAAAATGACACAATACATTATTTACCATTCATTTCTATTGGGCACAAAATAATCTGAAACACAACCAAAACAAACAGCAAATGCATCCAACAAATGTGTCGAGTAACAAGCATGATGTAGTCATTGAGCCGCTACTTCAATACACATACAGTGGGGAGAACAAGTATTTGACATGATCTCTGTACCAAATATTAAGTTCTGCTTTTCTGATGTATCAAATACTTATGTCATGCAATAAAATGCAAATTAATGACTTAAAAATCATACAATGTCATTTTCTGGATTTTTGTTTTAGATTCCTTCTCTCACAGTTGAAGTGTACCTATGATAAAAAATTACAGACCTCTACATTCTTTGTAAGTAGGAAAACCTGCAAAATCGGCAGTGTATCAAATACTTGTTCTCCCCACTGTATAAGTTAATTTGTCCCAATACCTTAGGTTCCTTAAAATGGGGGGACTATGTACAAAAAGTGCTGGAATTTCTAATCGGTTCACCCGATTACGATAAAAATACCCTCAAATTAAAGCAGACATTCTGCACTAACCTCTTAGTCATGGTATCATTTCAAATCCAAAGTGCTGAGGTACAGCGCCAAAACAACAAAATTGTCACTGTCAAAATACTTCTGAGCTCAACATATAGGCCTGTTCCAAATTCTTTGAAAATGCATTCTAACATGTCTGAATTGATGAAAGCTAGCATTAAAGTTTCAAAGGGCCGTTATGAACCATTATGTAGAGTTAGCGCTTGCAATGCCAGGGTCGTGGGTTTGGTTCCCTCTGGGGTCAGCCACACAAAAATGTATGCATGCTCTACTGTATGTTGCTTTTGAAAAAAGCATCAACTAAATACTTATACCATCTACCATGTCATACAAACATAAAACAAGGAGGATGTTCCTTGTTATGAATGTAGAGGTATGTTCAATAGAACAGATTCTAAATAGAAACTCAAACACCTTAAACGTCATAGGAGACGTCAGGGAGTGATACAACTCCTGAAAAATAATTCCATTTTATGATGTCATCTAATGACAAACCAAACCAGTGTTTAATCGACCATAATTGTTTAGGGTGTGGCAAGTCACAGAACGGTGTAGTTATTGGTGGACGGCAACAACTAAGACAACAATAGATCATTAGAAAACATGGAATCACAGTTCAAATATCCAAATTGTGTTAAGTGTAAGATAAAGTTGTAAAATGTACATCTGATGAATATACATTTTTACGATTGGTTCAATACAAGTGGGTGTAGACGTGATAGTTGTGATGTGTGCCCAAAAAAAATCACTGGTCAAAACACTGACACGTGTGAGGCAACTTGCCAACACGCTCTGACTGGGGATATTTCCCAATAAGTTCTCTAAACTGAATACATTTCTACCAGTACATGTGTTAGTTTAGTTTACTATAGCAAGTAGCCATTCTATTAACAGGATGGAGTTCTATGGAAATAATTCACTTCACAGAGGTGTAAAGGAATGCATTAGACCAATTTTGTTTGTTGAATAGTATAAATAGCTTATAAATGGGAAAAATCTATATCCTGTATATATCCTATATTTGTATTGATTCTGACTCCAATTCTGGACGGGCTAAAGTTGTAAAAACCTATAAAGGAATTTAACATTGCTGAGCTGAACAGAGCCGCACTCACAGCACTGTCTCCGTGAATAGGCTGGTGGAAAATGAGTCTTAAAGCCAGTCACACCCCAAAAAAAGAAAATCACACTTTTGAAGATAAACATTCTCTCTAAAACCTGTGATGTGTTTACACCTTGCAAGTATAACTGAAAAGCACACAAATACATCCAGGTCAACAGTCCTTATTAGTCAAAAATGCGTGAGATAGTAACAATTAGACATGTTGAGTCAAGCATCACACCCAGGAATGTACATGTTCACAAGTGATACCCACATGTTGCTGGTTAGAAAGAAGCTCCTTTCCCAATTAGCTTACATAAATAGTTTGGGTAACACTTTGTGAATGTTAAAAGTATCATCATGCATAACAACCTTCATATTTTAACAGGACGGAGACAGAACGCGTCTCCGTCCTGAGCGGTATGACGGCTGCATGGTCCCATGGTGTTTATATTTGCGTACTATTGTTTGTACAGATGAACGTGGTACCTTCAGGCTTTTGGAAATTGCTCCAATTGTCTTGGCTGATTTCTTTTGATTTTCCCATGATGTCAAGCAAAGAGGCACTGAGTTTGAAGGTAGGCCTTGAAATACATCCACAGGTACACCTCCAATTGACTCAAACTATGTCAATTAGCCTATCAGAAGATTCTAAAGCCATGACATCATTTCCTGGAATTTTCCAAGCTGTTTAAAGACAGTCAACTTGGTGTATGTAAACTTCTGACCCACTGGAATTGTGAAACAGTGAATTATAAGTGAAATACTCTGTCTATAAGCAATTGTTGGAGGAATTACTTATGTCATGCACAAGGTAGATGTTCTAACCGACTTGCCAAAACTATAGATGGTTAACAAGAAATGTGTGAAGTGGTTGAAAAATTTGTTTTAATGACTCCAACCTAAGTGTATGTAAACTTCTGACTTCAACTGTATGTCAGAAGGTTGGGTACTGTGACAGAAGAAATAGACTTGATATTTTTACTGATGTATAAAGAACTTTTCAAGGGGACTTATGTTTAACAAATTCCTCATGAATGATGATGAATAAATGGGTTCTAACAGTTGTTACCTGAACACTCATCAACACACCTTTGTTTCAGATCAACTAATGCAACATTGGCATGCAGAAGATTCCAATTGGTTGAGAGTCCTGAATAAAAAGAGGAACTCCCTGAGGAAGACAGGAAAACTGTGCATCAAGGTTTAACCCTAAATAAAGTGATACTGACGATCAGCTGGAGAGGGAAAACCTGCATACTTCAGATTCACATTAGTGTTGCCATGAACCTTGCAGTGGTAAAATATGCATCCAGAAATAGGTGCATTTACTTTTTGATAGCTTTAATAAAGATTTGAATCCTTAGACCCTGAGTCCTGAAAGGTGCAATCTTGGATGCAAACAACAACAATATGGCCACCCCAGCCACTTTAGTAAACGTAACCACTCTCAAATTCATAGATGTAGCTATGGATGCAAGAACTGACCATCCATGATATCAAAATGATGAGGACCAAGGCACTCTGTACCTATGATGGAAATTACAGGCCTCTCTCATCTTTTTAAGTTGGAGAACTTGCACAATTGGTGTCTGACTAAATACTTTTCTGCCCCACTGTACATTGTAAAAACAGTACATTGATCTTACATTTAATTCAGTACATTTTTAAACCAAATAATGTGGAAATAAGAAAACAGGAATATGTAGTTAATGATAGGGTGTGCATTGTTACAACCGCTGATGGGGTCCTAGCCTAGCTTATTTTGGTGTTAGTGACTTACGTAGTTACATGTAACAATATTACAAAATAGGATGCATTTCTAACATGCTGCTACACAGTAGACTTCAAAAGTGTAATTACAGAGCATGTTAGTGACATTTGGAACAAGACATATTGTAATTACATATACATAAATCATGAGTAATTACACACGAAAATAACCTCCGACAAGCTGATTTGTAATTACACATCCTTATTCCACTTGCGTATATAGTGTAATAACATAGTAATTACATGTAACTACCATGTTATAAATACATGTATTACTATTTAGTTACATATTAATTCATGTACATTTAACATAAAGTGTTATCGAATTATATTTTTTAGAAATGATTACAAATGAATTAAAAATGATAAGCTGAAATGTCTTGAATTAATAAGTATTCAACCCCTTAAATAAGTTCAGGGGCAAAAAAGTGTAAATTATAGTATTTAACATGATTTTGGAATGACTAGCTCATCTCTGTACCCCACATATATAATTATCTGTAAGGTCCCTAAGTGAATTTCAACCACAGATTCAACCATAAAGACCAGTTTTTTTTCCCAGTGCATTGTGAAGAAGAGCCCCAATTGGTAGATGGGTAAAAAAAAAAAAATAGCAGACATTGAATAGCACTTTGAGCATGGTGACATTATTAATTACACTTTGGATGGTCTATCAATGCACCCAGACTCTACAAAGATAATGCTGTCCTTCCTAACTCAGTTTCCAGAGAGGAAGGAAACCGCTCAGGAATTTCACCATGAGGCCAACAGTTACAGAGTGTAATGGCTGTGAGAGGAGAGAATAGGATGGACCAACAACATTGTAGTTACTCCACAATACTAAGCGAACTGACAGAGGGAAAAGAAGGATGCCTCTACAGAATACAAATATTCCAAAACATACATCCTGTTTGACACAAGGCACTAGAATAATACTACAAAAATGTGACTAAGCAAATCACTTTTTTGTCCTGAATACAAGGTGTTATATTTGCGGCAAATCCAATACAACACATTACTGAGTACCACTCTCCATATGTTCAAGCATAGTGGTGGCTGCATCATGTTATGGGTATGCTTGTAATCATTAAGGACTGGGGAGATTTTCAGGATAACACATTTACGCCATGGATCTAAGCACAGGTAAAATCCTAGAGGAAATTCTGGTTCAGTCTGCTGTCATCCAGACACTGGGAGATGAATTCACCTTTCAGCAGGACAATAACCTAAAACACACGGCCAGATCTACACTGTCTGTTGGTGTCTTTTCTACATATAACAATTTCTCTATATATTTTTATTGAATGTATTGTCTAACGTTGTTCTTGTCTATTACTTTACTTTGTCATGTATTTGTATGTTTTATGTGGACCTTCTGCATGTGTAGTAGCTAATAGGGATCCGTATAAACTAAAGACAGTGAATGTTCCTGAGTGGCCTAGTTGCAGTTTGGACTTAAATCTGCTTGAAAATCTATCGCAACATCTGTTACCTACCCTCACCACCAGGAGGTGGTCCATCAGGAAATCCAGGATCCAGTTGCAGAGAGAGGTGTTGATTCCCATGGACCTGAGCTTAGTGATGAGCTTTAGTCAATGAACAGCATTCTCACACAGGTATTCCTCTTATCCAGGTGGGAGAGGGCAGCGTGGAGTGCAATAGAAATTGTGTTGCCGGTCGATCCGTTGGGGAGGTAAGCGACTTCGAGAAGGTCCAGGCTGTCTTGTATTATGCTGTTGATGTGTGCCATGACCAGCCGTTCAAAGCATTTTATGGCTACAGATGTGAGTGCTACGGGGCGGGGTAGTCATTTAGACAGGTTATATTGGCGTTCTTGGGTAACGTGAAGTAGCACAACATTTTTGGGGACCACTTTGTGTTCATGAGCCCTACTTTCTGAACTACTGGCTAAAATGAATACAAAAGTAGAGAAGAAGCTCTTTAAAGCTAAAAAACTGTGGCCCGGGCCACTTGGTAAATAACTGAAGGACGAGGCTCGTGAAATGTAACCCCTCTCATAGACATTATTATGCAATGACAGACAGTCCATGAGATGAATATTATACTTTTAACTGGATTAAGCTATGAGTTATTTACAAACAATGGAGTTAACCCAGCTTGTATTTTCAGTTCCCCCATGCAAGACAGTTGTACTAATAAGTGCATGAGGAATTTATAAGTTTTATTCTTCAAGAATCAATGGTTATTCAATTCCCAGTGAATCTTCTCAATAACTCACTTCACCATCTTGTTACAAAACATTAAACAATACCTGTGAGATTCATCTGAGTAATCGTTTGGATAAATGAAAGCTCTTGATTTTCCTACGGAAATGTCTTTCACAAATGTTTCTTACCGAACAGAGGATGTGTCATCAATGTTCACATATTCTAAGTGATAATCACACCAAGGCCTAGCCCAAGAATATGGGCATGGCGCTAGAGCCCATCCCTAGAATATGGGCCTGGGCCTAGAGTATGTGAATAGTGTTAATGACATTTTCTGTTCTGTAAGAAACATTTGATAAAGTGTAATGAAGGCAATAGTGAGTTTGGCAGTATCTTAATAACATTTTATGCAAAACTATATCAAAATAAATGTATGTAAATATGGGCATTTATTGTAATATAAAAATATATATATTTTGGACAAACCTTGAAAAAAGCAGTGAGTTCGTGAGATAATGTTGGATTTAAATGGCATGACCTAAGTTGTTTCTTTCTCTAAGACATAAGAAAATCGAAACAAAATATCGTTTAAATAGGTATCTAATCGGTATATAGCTATCGATCCAAAACAATGCATTCTTTCACACATGATGGTGATATATTCAATGCAAGTCATGTATTTGTTTTCAGATGGGAAGATCGATCTCTGTGAGAGGTACAATTACACTGTTTTACATCATGATTGCCTAAGGGTTGTTATCTCAGTTTATGAAACTCATCAATGGGAACCAGTCTTCAAAAAAAGATTTATGAGAGTCATTAAATATATTTAAAATGTAATAAAACGCCTGAAGTAATTGGCTGTTCAGGTGATTCACTGGCAAAAATATGTGAAGAAAGAAAGACATTAACATCACACAACTGTAAGTTGAAGATGGAAGTTACATACACCTTAGCCAAATACATTTAAACTCAGTTTTTCACAATTCCTGACATTTAATCCTAGTAAAAATTCCCTGTCTTAGGTCAGTTAGGATCACCACTTTATTTTAAGAATGTGACATTTCAGAATAATAGTAGAGAGAATGATTTATTTCAGCTTTTATTTATTTCATCACATTCCCGATGGGTCAGAAGTTCACATACTCTCAATTAGTATTTGGTAGCATTGCCTTTAAATTGTTTCACTTGAGTCAAGTGTTTCGGGTAGCCTTCCACAAGCTTCCCACAATAAGTTGGGTGAATTTTGGCCCATTCTTCCTGACAGAGCTGGTGTAACTGAGTAAGGTTGGTAGGCCTCCTTGCTCACACACGCTTTTTCAGTTCTGCCCACTAATTTTCCAATGGATTGAGGTCAGGTCTTTGTGATAGCCACTCCAATACCTTGACCTTGTTGTCCTTAAGCCATTTTGCCACAACTTTGGAAGTATTCTTGGGGTCATTGTCCATTTGGAAGACACATTTCTGACCAAGCTTTAACTTCCTGACTGATGTCTTGAGATGTTACTTCAATATATACACATAATTTTCCTACCTCATGATGCCATCTATTTTGTGAAGGGTACCAGTTACTCCTGCAGCAAAGCACCCCCAAAACACGATGCTGGCTCCCCCATGCTTCACGGTTGGGATGGTGTTCTTCGGCTTGCAAGCCTCCCCCTTTTTCCTCCAAACATAACGATGGTCATTATGACCAAATAGTTCAATTTTTTGTTTCATCAGACCAAAGGTCATTTATCCAAAAAGTACGATCTTTGTCCCCATGTGCAGTTGCAAACCGTAGTTTGCCTTTTTTATGGCAGTTTTGGAGCAGTGGCTTTTTCCTTGCTGAGCTGCCTACCAGGTTATGTCAATATAGGACTCATTTTACTGTGAATATACAGTGCCTTGCGAAAGTATACGGCCCCCTTGAATTTTTCAACCTTTTGCCACTTTTCAGGCTTCAAACATAAAGATATAAAACTGTATTTTTTTGTGAAGAATCAACAACAAGTGGGACACAATCATGAAGTGGAACGACATTTATTGGATATTTCAAACTTTTTTAACAAATCAAAAACTGAAAAATTGGGCGTGCAAAATTATTCAGCCCCTTTACTTTCAGTGCAGCAAACTCTCTCCAGAAGTTCAGTGAGGATCTCTGAATGATCCAATGTTGACCTAAATGACTAATGATGATAAATACAATCCACCTGTGTGTAATCAAGTCTCCGTATAAATGCACCTGCACTGTGATAGTCTCAGAGGTCCGTTAAAAGCGCAGAGAGCATCATGAAGAACAAGGAACACACCAGGCAGGTCCGAGATACTGTTGTGAAGAAGTTTCAAGCCGGATTTGGATACAAAAAGATTTCCCAAGCTTTAAACATCCCAAGGAGCACTGTGCAAGCGATAATATTGAAATGGAAGGAGTATCAGATCACTGCAAATCTACCAAGACCTGGCCGTCCCTCTAAACTTTCAGCTCATACAAGGAGAAGACTGATCAGAGATGCAGCCAAGAGGCCCATGATCACTCTGGATGAACTGCAGAGATCTACAGCTGAGATGGGAGACTCTGTCCATAGGACAACAATCAGTCGTATATTGCACAAATCTGGCCTTTATGGAAGAGTGGCAAGAAGAAAGCCATTTCTTAAAGATATCCATAAAAAGTGTTGTTTAAAGTTTGCCACAAGCCACCTGGGAGACACACCAAACATGTGGAAGAAGGTGCTCTGGTCAGATGAAACCAAAATTGAACTTTTTGGCAACAATGCAAAACGTTATGTTTGGCGTAAAAGCAACACAGCTGAACACACCATCCCCACTGTCAAACATGGTGGTGGCAGCATCATGGTTTGGGCCTGCTTTTCTTCAGCAGGGACAGGGAAGATGGTTAAAATTGATGGGAAGATGGATGGAGCCAAATACAGGACCATTCTGGAAGAAAACCTGATGGAGTCTGCAAAAGACCTGAGACTGGGACGGAGATTTGTCTTCCAACAAGACAATGATCCAAAACATAAAGCAAAATCTACAATGGAATGGTTCAAAAATTAACATATCCAGGTGTTAGAATGGCCAAGTCAAAGTCCAGACCTGAATCCAATCGAGAATCTGTGGAAAGAACTGAAAACTGCTGTTCACAAATGCTCTCCATCCAACTTCACTGAGCTCGAGCTGTTTTGCAAGGAGGAATGGGAAAAAATGTCAGTCTCTCGATGTGCAAAACTGATAGCGACATACCCCAAGCGACTTACAGCTGTAATCGCAGCAAAAGGTGGCGCTACAAAGTATTAACTTAAGGGGGCTGAATAATTGTGCTCGCCCAATTTTTCAGTTTTTGATTTGTTAAAAAAGTTTGAAATATCCAATAAATGTCGTTCCACTTCATGATTGTGTCCCACTTGTTGTTGATTCTTCACAAAAAAATACAGTTTTATATCTTTATGTTTGAAGCCTGAAATGTGGCAAAAGGTCGCAAAGTTCAAGGGGGCCGAATACTTTCGCAAGGCACTGTAGTACATGTAGCCACGTGTGCACATTTGTTCATATCCTTTGCTAGTTATTGAGTTATTAGCCCAGTTATAGATAATTTGTAGTCAGCAATGGGAGAGTGATATGATTCTACAAGAGCACAACATTTTTACATTTTGAGACAAGCTTGAATAAACAAAGGAGCCAATAGGCAGATGGTAGCATAATTTGTCTGATTCTCTATGATAATGGTATGGGAATAACAATGCATTTTTTTTGTAAGTGGTTTATTGCATCAAACACCCCAACATGTTCAGTCACCTCCATGTCTGAAGGACAAGTGGATGAACACGTTAATGTTAAGCCCTGCATGTTTTTTTCAAAGGCCAACATTGGACACCAGTGTTGGCTGGATGATAGAACATCTATTTCCATGGTAAAATGTTACGGGATCCATTTTTCCATTGTTTTTGATGATAGGCCACACTGGTAGGTCTACATTATGATCAAACAGCCACGTTAGCCATTATATTTACTTGACCACTGTCTGAAACTAACTTAAATCAGGTACAGCCTCAGTGTTCACAGTAAATGTGTGCTGGAAGTTGCACAGAATTGACACAATGTTCAGGTTTGCGCTCAGCAGACCTAAAGTTTGCTCAGTGCCGAAAATGTTTTGAGGGAACATTGGTGCATGTGTTAGGCAGAAATGGCAGAGGAGGACTCACAACTCATAAACACATTATATATTTTGTCTATGTAGAGTAAGATGACGGACGGCAAGGATCTTTAACTAGTTAGTATAAACCAACTGAATATTGATATTCATTTTTGAAGGTTGGGTGATTGAGAAATTCATTGTTATAACAGGAACAATTTCAAACACCCAGCACTTGGGAAACACATATCCAAGTCGCCAACTCTCCTGGAGAGCAAGCAGGATTTTCTTCCAGCCCTATTTTAAAGACATTGTTCTCCAAAATTACAAAATGTTTGTGTTCTTTGTATAAGAACAAATGATTTGGTTAGCCACTGCCATCAACAATTAATGAGTATTTTCTGTGTAGAGCATTCCCAATGACCTTTCCACTTTCCAATTTGCCTGTCTCCCCATCTAATTTAATCACTGTCTGAATAAAGTGTAAAACCACCTAAAAAAAATCCTAAAATATGAACATACTTTAAATTTGATCTCCCAAAATGTTCAAAGTAACAACGTTGTCGAATTCTTTGTGTTCATTGAATTTTCAAAGCATTCTGAATACACCTGACCTATGTTTTTTTTACCCCCACCCTGATATTAGGCCTAAGCCATTTAAAAAAAATACATAGAATTGCAGGAAATTTGCTTAAAATTTTGCCCCAGAAACACTTCTAGACAAAATCTCTCTCAAAGTTTTCTCCAAAAGTTGGCAGCCCTGAGTTTACTGTGAAATATAATGAGTACATCACCAAACACAACATAAATGATATCGTCTCAATTTAGTTCTTTAAACAACAAGTTAATCCATTATCAAACAAATGATTAAGATACATGTTTCAAAATTGCCCTTTGAATGTAGTATCCTACAGGACTGTAAAGTATAGTACAGTACATTGTCATGTTTTCACATTAGACAATACACAATACACATTATACACATTAAAATTGACTGAACATCAAATTTCCATAATTTGTATACCATGTGTGATCATTGAAGACATCTTTCACAATGTAATCAAATTAAAGAAACAATGTTTAGCAGGCAGTAGTTTGTACCAACCCTGTCTTCAGTACTTCACCATGAGGTTCTCATCAAAATTGCAGTTCATAACATTACTGTTCATGCACGTGGGGCACACCTTCCGGCATGGCGATTTCAAGCCTGACATTTATTACCAGTCAAAATGGTTAGACACTTACTCATTCAAGGATTTTATTTTTACTATTTTCTACATTCTAGAATAATAGTGAAGACATCAAAACTATGAAAAAACACTTGTGGAATCATGTGGTAACCAAAAAGGTGTTAAACCAATCAAAATATATTTTAGATTTTAGATTATGCACCTCCGATTGCAGCCCAAATAAATGCTTCACAGAGTTCAAGTAATAGACACATCTCAACATCAACTGTTCAGAGGAGACTGCATGAATCAGGCCACCATGGTTGAAATACCTGCAAAGAAACCACTACTAAGAGACACCAATTAGAATAAGAGACTAGGTTGGGCCAAGAAACATGAGCAATGAACATTAGACCGGTGGAAATCGGTCCTTTGGTCTGATGAGTCCACATTTGAGATTTTTGGTTCCAACCGCCGTGTCTTTGTGAGATGCAGATTAGGTGAACAGATGATCTCTGCATGTGTGGTTCCCACTGTAGGACAAGGAGGAGGTGTGATGGTGTGGGGGGGTGCTTTTCTGGTGACACTATCTGTGATTTATTTAGAATTCAAGGCACACTTAACCAGCATGGCTACCACAGCATTCTGCAGCGATATGCCATCCCATCTGGTTTGCGTTTAGTGGGACTTTCATTTGTTTCTCAACAGGACAATGACCCAACACACCTCCAGGCTGTGTAAGGGCTGTTTGACCAAGAAGGAGAGTGATGGAGTGCTGCATTAGATGACCTGGTCTCCACAATCACCCGACCTAAACCCAATTGAGATGGTTTGGGATGCTTTGGACTGCAGAGTGAAGAAAAACAGCCAACAAGTGCTCAGCATATATAGGAACTCCTTCAAGACGATTGGAAAATCATTCCAGACAAAGCTGGTTGAGAGAATACCAAGATTGTGCAAAGCTGTCATCAAGGCAAAGGGTTGCTACTTTGAACAATCTCAAATATAAAATATATTTTTAATTGTTTAACACTTTTTTGGTTACTACATGATTCCATTTGTGTTATTTCATAGTGTTGATGTCTTCACTTCTATTCTACAATGTAGAAAATAGTAAAAATAAAGAAAAACTCCTGAATGAGTAGGTGTGTCCAAACTTTTGAGTAGTACTGTATACATTTCTTTTTTTGTTGTTGCCTGTTTTACATGTTATTTTGGCATTAATAAGTGTCACATCAGTTTGCAAACAAAGCTGCATACAAAAATTGTCTATTTTTTCCTTTCTTGAGTAAAGCAGCTCCAAAATGCAGGTGTTTCAGCCTATCTCAGTGCTTTCTGTGGTGGTGGTGGTGGGGCAGCCAGCAGAAAATACAGAGCGTAGGGGCTTGGTAATGTTCTCTAGTTGCGCCATGATTGGCTCAGTGTTCTGTCACTCATGGGGACACTACGTCACTGCAAAATCTACAGGGAGAGCTAGAAAGTTCAACCCCCTGAGTGCTACCATAGATTTACATTAGAATTTCCCATCCAAGAAGGCTCAAGGTCATTGGCCACAGATAAAATGACGTCAAATCACATTATTCAGAAAGTATTCAGACCCCTTGACTTTTTCCACATTTTGTTATGTTACAGCCTTATTCTAAAATGTATTAAATTGTTTATTTTCCTAATCAATCTACACAAAATACCCCATGATGACAAAGCAAAAACAGGTTTTTAGAAATGTTTGCTTCGCTGATAACCAGTGGTGGCGGTGGTAAGAATTCACTCCATGGTGCTGAAAAGAAAGCTCTGCTGTTTGGGACAGCTTTATTTAGGCCCTAACAGTTTGTGGGCACCGTTTGTCACCGTTAAAGTGCAATTAATGTATTGTTTTGTGTTGTATAGTGGCTTTGCTGGCATGCATCTGGTTACATGTAAAAAAAAAAACAGCGTTTCTGGCTTTGTTGTGCACTGACTGCAGTGTACAAATGCATGATTGCTAGTATCAGGAAAAACTCACCAGTTTCTAACATTCATAATACATTCCAGTACGCTCCTTCTCCTGTCTTCTTGACATTTTCATCCAAATGTGTGCGGATCAACAGTGCCGAACTAACAACCCTGACATGTGACATCCTATTCTGGCGCCAACATTGGTTCCCCAGGTAATCTTAGGTTTCATTACGTACAGTCGGGAGGAACTACTGAATATAAGAGCAACGTCAACTCACCATCATTACGGCTTCTGTGTTTTGCCCACCACCTAGGAAAATGGATCGGATCCCAGCCGGCGAACCTAAACAACTTCGCCGTAAAATGGGCAAACGAAGCGGTCTTCTGGTCAGGCGCCAACGTCCAGTCTCTTGACAACAAGGTTGATGAAATCCGAGCAAGGGTAGCCTTCCAGAGAGACCTCAGTGACTAACGTTCTTTCTTCACGGAAACATGGCTCAACCAAGAGACGCTATCGGAGTCGGTGCAGCCAACTGGTTTCTTCACGCATCATGTCGACAGAAACAAGCATCTTTCTGGTAAGAAGAGGGGCGGGGGTTATGCCTTATGATTAACGAGACGTGGTGTGATCATAACAACATACAGGAACTCAAGTCCTTCTATTCACCTGACTTAGAATTCCTCACAGTCAAGTGTCGACCGCATTATCTACCAAGAGAATTCTCTTCGATTATAATCACAGATGTATATACTGCCCCCAACAGACATATTGATGGCCCTGAACAAACTTTATTTGATTCTATGCAAACAGGAAACCACATATCCTGAGGCTGCATTCATTGTAGCTGGGGATTTTAACAAGGCTAATCTGAAAACAAGACTCCCTAAATTCTATCAGCATATTGATTGTGCAACCAGGGCTGGTAAAACCCTGGAGCATTGTTATTCTAACTTCCGCGACGCATATGAGGCCCTCCCCCGCCCTCCTTTCGGAAAAGCTGACCACGACTCCATTTTGTTGCCTACAGACAGAAACTAAAACAGGAAGCTCCCGCGCTCAGGTCTGTTCAACGCTGGTCTGACCAATCTGATTCCACGCTTCAAGACTGCTTCGATCACGTGGATTGGGACATGTTCCGCATTGCATCCAACAACAACATTGACGAATACGCTGATTCGGTGAGCGAGTTCATTAGAAAGTGCATCGGCGATGTCGTACCCTCAGCAACTATTAAAACATTCCCAAACCAGAAACCGTGGATTGATGGCAGCATTCGCACGAAACTGAAAGCGCGAACCATTGCTTTTAACCAGGGCAAGGTGACCGGAAACATGACCGAATACAAACAGTGTAGCTATTCCCTCCACAAGGCAATCAAACAAGCTAAGCGTCAGTATAGAGACAAAGTAGAGTTGCAATTTAACGGCTCAGACACAAGAGGTATGTGGCAGGGTCTACAGTCAATCACGGACTACAACAAGAAAACCAGCCCCGTCATGGACCAGGACGTCCTGCTCCCAGACAGACTAAATAACTTCTTTGCTCGCTTTGAGGACAATACAGTGCCACTGACACGGCCCGCTACCAAAACTTGCGGAATATCCTTCACTGCAGCCGACGTGAGTAAAACATTTAAAAGTGCCAACCCTCGCAAGGCTGCAGGCCCAGAAGGCATCCCCAGCCGCGTCCTCAGAGCATGCGCAGACCAGCTGGCTGGTGTGTTTACGGACATATTCAATCAAACCTTATCCCAATCTGCAGTCGCCACACGCTTCAAGAGGGCCACCATTGTTCCTGTTCCCAAGAAAGCTAAGGTAACTGAGCTAAACGACTATCGGCCCGTAGCACTCACTTCCGTCATCATGAAGTGCTTTGAGAGACTAGTCAAGGACCATATCACCTCCACCCTACCTGACACCATAGACCCACTCCAATTTGCTTACCGCCCCAATAGGTCCACAGACGTCGCAACTACACTGCACACTGCCTTAACCCATCTGGACAAGAGGAATACCTTTGTGAGAATGCTGTTCATCGACTCAGCTCAGCATTTAACACCATAGTACCCTCCAAACTCATCATCAAGCACGAGACCCTGGGTCTCGACCCCGCCCTGTGCAACTGGGTACTGGACTTCCTGACGGGCCGCCCCCAGGTGGTGAGGGTAGGTAACAACATCTCTACCCCGCTGATCCTCAAAACTGGGGCCCCACAAGGGTGCGTTCTGAGCCCTCTCCTGTACTCCCTGTTCACCCACGACTGCGTGGCCATGCACGCCTCCAACTCAATCATCAAGTTTGCGGACGACACTACAGTGGTAGGCTTGATTACCAACAACGATGAGACGGCCTACAAGGAGGAGGTGAGGGCTCTCGGAGTGTTAGCAAAATAACCTCACGCTCAATGTCAACAAAACAAAGGAGATGATCGTGGACTTCAGGAAACAGCCGAGGGAGCACCCCCCTATCCACATCAACAGGACAGTAGTGGAGAGGGTAGTAAGTTAAGTTCCTCAGCGTACACATCATGGACAAACTGAATTGGTCCACCCACACAGACAGCGTTGTGAAGAAGGCGCAGCAGCGCCTCTTCAACCTCAGGAGGCTGAAGAAATTCGGCTTGTCACCAAAAGCACTCACAAACTTTTACAGATGCACAATCGAGAGCATCCTGTCGGGCTGTATCACCGCCTGGTACGGCAACTGCTCCACCCATAACCGTAAGGCTCTCCAGAGGGTAGTGAGGTCTGCACAACGCATCACCGGGGGCAAACTACCTGCCCTCCAGGACTCCTACACCACCCGATGTCACAGGAAGGTCATAAAGATCATCAAGGACAACAACCACCCGAGCCACTGCCTGTTCACCCCGCTTTCATCCAGAAGGCGAGGTCAGTACAGGTGAATCAAAGCAGGGACCAAGAGACTGAAAAACAGCTTCTATCTCAAGGCCATCTTACTGTTAAACAGCCACCACTAACATTGAGTGGTACTGACTCAACTCCACCCGCTTTAAGAATGGAAATTGATGTAAAAAATGTATCACTAGCCACTTTAAACAATGCCACTTAATATAATATTTACATTACTCATCTCATTTTTATATACTGTACTCTTTACCATCTACTGCATCTTGCCATCTTTATGTAATACATGTATCACTAGCCACTTTAAACTATGCCACTTTTATGTTTACATACCCTACATTACTCATCTCATATGTATATACTGTACTCGATACCATCTACTGCATCTTGCCTATGCCGTTCTGTACCATCACTCATTCATATATCTTTATGTACATATTATTTATCCCTTTACACTTGTGTGTATAAAGTAGTAGTTGTGGAATTGTTAGGTTAGATTACTCGTTGGTTATTACTGCATTGTCGGAACTAGAAGCACAAGCATTTCGCTACACTCACATTAACATCTGCTAACCATGTGTATGTGACAAATAAAATTTGATTTGATTTGTGTTACGCTTCAAACACAATAAAATAGTCGCCAGCATCTGGATATGTATGCAACAAAAGTTCAACATTCACCTTCTGCTACCATTTCTATCAAGCCATCTACGCATACAGTTTGACTCATATGTTCGATAAATCCAAGGCATGCACCACACCGAAACAACTGCAACTGCCTCTGCAACACAATGCTGCAAGGCACATTCAACTTTTCATTGGAAATTAATGTAATTCTGTTGTACCAAAATGCAAGACACTGTCGGTGTGATCGAAGCGTTAGCCTCGTTATCCTGTATATAGGCTCATTATTGTGCTACTCTTTATTATTTTTTACTTTATTTTATTTGTTAAATATTTTCTTAACACTTCTTGAACTGCGCTGTTGGTTAAGGGCTTGTAAGTAAGCATTTCACGGTAAGGTCTACACTTGTTGTATTCGGCGCATGTGACAAATAAAGTTTGATTTGAGATATGTCAACCACTCTGCAGTGCACACCTGTGTGAAGCTAGCTACAATAAAGACTAGCAACAATAGTGGAATTTGCGGTTTGCCTTCAAAATAAAATTTCCCCATTGAAAGTGATTCAGACGGACACAAAAAGTGAAATCGTCATATCTGGACAAATGCTAAAGAAGGTCAGGATGTTTAACTAGTAGAAAGAGGAAGGAGGGAAGTGCTACTAAGGTACACAACAGTACATTTTGGTAGATAGAAGGTGCTCTTTGGTAAAAGGGGTAAATTGGTCATCAAAAAGAAAGGAGGACCAAGGCACTCTTCATATAATTAATTAAAATGCCTTTATTAGTATGGCCTGTTCAATACAAACAACGTTTTAAAAACCGATGCGTTTCGGCTGCATGGCCTTCATCAGGGAGTACAAATCAAAAAAAAGGAATACAATGTCCTCTTTTGAACAGCTTTTCCAATTAGCCCTAATTGAAAGAAGGAGTGATTACAAAATTGATTGGACACACCTAATAAACAATAATATACACATTAAAAGGTGAAATGCTGTAGCTATGTTATCATAAAGATACAACTCCAAGCTAGAAGTATCAGAACACTTAGAAAGGTAGTTCTAACCTTAAATATGACTGGGAGAAGTGTCAAGAATAAGAAAGCAATATATTCCATAGTACACTAGAACACAGCAAAACATGAACAACAACAGTCTAACCATAGCTGAGGGCAATAGAGCAAAATGTCCACTAGATGACAGCAAATGGACCCATCACGACCCTACAGGAAGGGTGAGAAATCCATATCCTCATTTAAACCAGGCTATTTAGTGGCCTGTAGTTTGTAAATCCCAAAACTTTCCCTTTGGTTTAACTGTTTAAGACGGTCCCCTTTTCTAATAGAGGCCGGAACATGATCAATACCCATAGCTTGTAGGGAGGCAGGGTTGCCATGCAGAATAGGTGGTTGGAGATCATTGGTCCCCAGTGCAGTGGTGGTAAGTATACCGGTAGCTAGACCATAGACTGCTGGTTATGCATCTCATTATTTATATTTGAAAAGTTCTATAAAAAAAATAAAGGTCTAGATAAACTATTAGGCTAATTCCACAGCCATACAGATACAACCAGTAGTCATTTTGGTTGTGAAGTGCATTAGCAAAAAAAAACTGTCCTTTCTTTAGAACAAAATGTAATTTACCACTTGGCTGTCTATTATATCGCCCTCCCAGTCAACAACATTGCATAAGATGCATGCTGCAGTTGTTCGAGAGATGTCCAGTCTGCAGCCAAACATGCAGCATGAAGAAGACCATCAATTGGTCCCTCATCAGCATTGTGTGTGTGTGTGTTACTGACCAGTATCTTTGAGGTACCAGAAGCTTACCTACGCTGCTATACCCATCAATGGGGCTCTGGCAAAGACCTTACCTCCAGCCTCACTTCTTGCTTGCTCACCAACAGCAGGGGAGATGATAATTGGGTAGGTTTTATCTGACCTGCTCAAATTGTGTCAGATATTACTTATCCAAACTGCCATTGGTAATAGAACATTGGCGATGTGTATATGTGTTCATAAAAACATATAGAGCTAGCACATGGAGACTTGCAAGACGATGTGATGAAGTCCAGACGGGCTTGGTACTGATGTCTCTGAATGGAGAGAGACCTGGCACTTGGCATTAACATTTTACAAGACAACTTTTACTGTACTTCTTTTAGTATTATTCAATGGTATCAGTCGCTATGTGGAGGGAGAAACCCTGTGTATTATGCACTAGGATCAGAGAACTCTTGTTGTAAATGGGACATTGCATAGGAAGATATGACAACTCTGACATGTTTCCAAGGTAGCCCCATTCCATTACCCATAGACAAAACGGCGATAGGCACAGTATCTGTATCGGCTGGGAATGACAATGAAAGGTGCACGTTGTTATACAGTGTATTTGAAAAGTGTTCAGAGTATTTAGCCTTATTCTATTTTTTTCCCCTTATCAATCTACAGACAATACCCCATAATGTCAAAGCAAAAACAGGTTTAGAATATTGGGGAAGGGTACCAATTCTGATACATTTTTGCAAATGTATTACAAATTAAAAAACAGATACCTTATTTACGTACGTAAGTGTTCAGACCCTTTGCTATGAGACTCAAAATTTATTTGAGTCCACCTTACTTGGACATGATTTGGGAAGGCACACACCTGTCTATATTAGGTCCCACGGTTGACAGTGCATGTTAGATTTAAAAACAACGTGAGGTCAAAGAAATTGTCAGTAGAGTGCCGAGACAAGATTGTGTCAAGACACATATGGGGAGGTGTACCAAATAATTTCTGCAGCATTGAAGGTCCCCAAGAATACAGTGGCCTCCATCATTCTTAAATGGAGGAAGGTTGGAAACACCAAGACTCTTCTTAGAGCTGGCCACCCGGCCAACCTGAGCAATCAAAGGAGAAGGGCCTTGGTCAGGTGGGTGACCAAACACCCGATGTTCTTTTGTGGAAATGGGGGAACTGTCTAGAAGGATAACCATCTCTGCAGCACTCCACCAATCAGGCTTTTATGTTAGAGTTGCCAGACAGAAGCTACTCCTCAGTAAAAGGCACAAGGCCTGCTTGGAGTTGGCCAAAAGGCACGTAAAGGACTCTCAGACCACGAGAAACAAGATGCTCTGGTTTGATTAAAGCAAGATTGAACTCTTTGGCCTGAATGCCAAGAGTCAAGTCCAGTGGCGATTTTAGCATGTAAGTCCTAGTGGGGCAAAAAAATAAATACATTTTCGGATACATAACACAACACAAACAATGCATTAATTGCACTATAACAGTGACAAGCTTGTTATGGAGAACCTAACAAGCTATTAGGACCTCCATAAACCTGTCCCAACAGCAGAATCCCAACAGTTTACCACTGCTACACCTGGCTATCGGCTGAGCCTTGTATGGCAGCAAAACAGTTAATTCAGCCTCATTTACTGCCTTTAAAAAAAACATAGCTGACATGGTTGACTTGCTTAACAAATGTGGTTTCTACTGACAATTGAGATGTACAAACTATGGCATAAGGGGACAACAAGTGGATAAGAGGCAATCCGTAATTTCGATGAAGACATAAGTAAGCAAGCTTGGATGGACATAGTCAATATAACTGTTTGTTCAACACATTGAAGTGTACAGCGACAGAATTCAGAACATGGGCTGTTTCAGTGTTCTCCCTGTACACCAAGTTAGAACCGTAGGATCGTGGGCAAAGTCTGGCATTCTCTGGATTTATGTTGCTTTCAAGACAACTGGTAAAGCTGAAAAAAAAACAAGGTCGAATCATGAGGACGTCAGTGATCTTCAGGTTGTAGCTCTAGAAAGAGGCCCGAGTTCCCGACTTAGAATTCTGAGTTGGATGACCGTTCAAAACATATTTTCCCAGTTGTCTTGAACTCAGTGAAGTCAGATTTCCCAGTTCCGAGTTAACAGTTGTTTTGAAAGGGGCACAAATCATGCTTCACTGACAGCATGGCTAATGTTGAATGTTTATTATTTTAAGCTTGGAAAAGTGACCCTTAAACCCAGACTTGGGACCATACAGCCACTCTACTGAATACCGGGCTAGTGATTGCTTTGCAATGCTTGCAGTTAGCCACTGATTCCTTCCAAACTACTCATTGTTGAATTTGGAATCTAGAATTTCTCTTTATTATGTATATTCATATGACAAGGATTAAAAAGAATTTGCAGGTAGATTGTCTACTTGATTCAGTATGATGACTGCTAGCTAAAATGTTGAAAGTATGATGTTGACATGATCAGCCCAATTAAAGCTACTGTAAATATTTTATCTGTGACCAATGACCTTGAGCCTTCTTGAATGGCACTTGGAATTTAACTTCATGGTAGCACCCAAGGGGCTTGAATTTTCAAGCTCTACCCTCAGACTTGGTGGTGACGTAGTGTCCCCATATGAGCCAATCCCAACACAACAAATGTAACCCTTATTTAACGAGGCAAGTCATTTAATAACAAATTCTTATTTACAATGACAGCCTAGCAGGGGACAGTGGGTTAACTGCTTTGTTCAGGGGCAGAAGAACAGATTTTCACCTCATCAGCTCAGGGATTTGATCCAGCAATCTTTTGATTACTAGCCCAACGCTCTAACCACTAGGCTACCTGCAGCCTGAAAACAAGAGAATATTACCAACCCCTCCGTATTTTCCACTAGCTGCCCCACCACCACAGAAAGCACTGATCTAGGCTGAAACACCTGCATTTTGGAGCTGCCTTACTCAAGAAAGGAAAAAAGAGACCATGTTTTTATGCGGATTTATTAACAAAAAATGGGTCGGGGGGGGGGGGGGGTTGCCCTGAATGACTGGTCGGCACTGGTCATGTCTGGAGGAAACCTGGCACCATCGCTATGGAGAAGCATGGTGGTGGCAGCATCATGCTGTGGGGATGTTTTTTAACAGTAGGGACTGGGAGACTCATCAGGATTGGGTTAAAAATGAACGGAGCAAAGTACAGTGAGATCCTAAATGAAAACCTCCAGAACACTCAGGACCTCAGACTGGGGTGAAGGTTCACCTTCCAACAGGACAACGACCTTAAGCACACAGCTAAGACAATCCAGGAGTGGCTTCGGGCCAATGAATGTCCTTGAGTGGCCCAGCCAGAGCCCGGAATTGAACCCGATCTAACATCTCTGGAGAGGCTTGAAAATAGTTGTGCAGTGACCCATCCAACCTGACAGAGCTTGAGAGTATCTGCAGAGAAGAATGGGAGAAACTCCCCAATTGCAGGTGTGCCAATCTCGTAGCGTCATACCCAAGAAGACTCGAGGCTGTTTCTGCTGCCAAAGTACTGAGTAAAGGGTCTGAAATATTATGTAAATGTGATCCCTTTTTTATTTTTAATACATTTGCAAAAAATGTAAAATGTAAAAACCTGTTTTTGCTTTTTCTTTATGGGGTATTGTGTGTCGATTGATGAGGGAAACGATTTAATAAATTTTAGAATAAGGCTGTAACCTAACAAAATTTATAAAAAGTCAAGGGGTCTGAATACTTTGAATCCACTGTAAAGCCTAGACTGAAAATGTGAACTAGGATTGTGCTAGAACAACATGCCATGATAAAAACAGAAATTGCCCCACGATGAGTAAGTAAGATTGCCAGTAGTAAGCATTTAATTGAATTGTGAAGTCTACACCACGTGTATCCTGTACATATGAAATATAATTGTATTTGATTGATTTGTAAAGGCATGATAGCAGCTAAAATGAAGGCAATATAATAATAATTATGCCTATGCATTATAAGAATGACGTGAATATGGGTAACAAATTAATATCGTCAGGTAAATATAGGCTAATCATGAATTATACTTGTGAGCCACTGCCAGTAGCCTTTTTGTGCCTTTGTCCCTGCAGTGGATAGTTATATTTGGAAATAACTCCATACGCTCTCTGGAAAATAAAGTTTATGACACAAGACAACATTGTTTGTTAAACTGTAAATAGTAAATATTATGGATAGTGAATATGAATCCCAAATATAAAGAAAGCCCATATGTGACCGACCGGCTTGATTAGGACATATGTAGCAAAATTAGATTACATTTTTTTTTTCACATTGATTAAAAGTAGAGACTCAAAGGGAGAATTTTATAATTATCATGGACTACAGTTGAGGAACAATGGAAAAGTAATTCTGCTTTGAAAGTTGATGAACTTGTAACCCCACTTTTAAGAAAATGTCCTTTGATGTTTTGGTACACGTATTGGCAAGCTCTTCTTTGTCTACACCCTGTCAGCATCGTTTACACCCTCTTAAGCCTTAGCCCCACCCATCTCTTTAAGGATTCACATGCATGACATTAGCAGCCTTGGGGTCCAAAATAGCATATCTGGTGTATTTTAACACAAATTAACCCATCCGTTTAAAAATTAATTCAGTATATGTCAATCTAGAAAACCAGTTAACTAAAATCAACTTTCTAAATAATGTTTTGGTTCATTTCTAGCTTGTTAGCTAACGTTAAGTTAGCTGGCTAACCAATTGAAATAATGACCACATCATATAGCTGACAACGTATTAACCTTTTCTATTCATTATTACAGAAAAATAAACTCACAAGAAGATAATTTTTCACGAGTTAACGGCAAGCGAATTACAGAAAATTGCTTACGGTTGTCAGTGTGACGAAATAAAAGCATGGCATTCTACCAAATAATTTTAGAACTTGGACACTGTCTCTTTGGCCTAACATTATATCCTAATTTGACTTTGGTGCAGGTCATGTTGTTCCTCATATTACCGTCTCTGCTAAACGCACACTATATAAAATAAAATCAACATTTATTTGTCACATGCACAAGATACAGAACATGTAAATAGTACAGTGAAATGGTACCTTGCATAGTGTTGTCTTTTGTTTAGACATGTAGCTAAAACAATGAACCATAATGTTACTATCCTGCATGAATCTGCAGGTAGCTAACCAACTAGATTTATTGTTAGCTAGCAAGCTAACATTAGGCTATAACTAGCAATGTAAACAGCTTTGAGATACAAATCATATTACTACACATATCATACCTCTAACGTTAGCTAGCTAGCTAACAGTGCGCTTTAACTTGCAATGACAGCAACTTTCTGACAAAATTAGAAATGTATAATATCTGAAAATGTAGCTAGTAATGTAGCTACTCTCTTACCGTATACATGGATGAGCGCTTCTCCCTCTCTGTCAAGGATGCCATGGTTGACTTTATTTTGAAGATGCAATCCAGAGACAGGTGTTTTATATGACAACCTTCTGTGTATTCTCTTTCGACTCGGTCCACATATTTGCAATCAGACCCCAGAATTACCTCCATCTCCAAAGCTATAGTCTACAGTCAAAAGTTTTGAGAATGACACAAATATTAATTTCCAAAAGGTTTGCTGTTTCAGTATCTTTAGATATTTTTGTCAGATGTTACTATGGAATACTCAAGTATAATTACAAGCATTACATAAGTGTCAAAGGCTTTTTTTGACAATTAGTTGATGCAAAGAGTCAATATTTTCAGTGTTGACCCTTCTTTTTCAAGACCTCTGCAATCCGCCCTGGCATGCTGTCAGTTAACTTCTGGGTGACATCCTGACTGATGGCAGCCCATTCTTGCATAATCAATGCTTGGAGTTTGTCAGAATTTATGGGGTTTTGTTTGTCCACCCGCCTCTTGAGGATTGACCACAAGTTCTTAATGGGATTAAGATCTGGGGAGTTTCCTGGCCATGGACCCAAAATATTGATGTTTTGTTCCCTGGGCCACTTATGGCAAGGTGATCCATCATGCTGGAAAAGGCATTGTTCGTCACCAAACTGTTCCTGGATGGTTGGGAGAAGTTGCTCTCGGAGGATGTGTTGGTACCATTCTTTATTCATGGCTGTGTTCTTAGGCAAAATTGTGAGTGAGCCTACTCTCTTGGCTGAGAAGCAACCCCACACATGAATGGTCTCAGGATGCTTTACTGTTGGCATGACACAGGACGGATGGTAGCGCTCACCCTTCTTCTCCGGACAAGCTTTTTCCGGATGCCCCAAACAATCGGAAAGGGGATTCATCAGAGAAAATTACTTTACCCCAGTCCTCAGCAGTCCAATCCCTGTACCTTTTGCAGAATATCAGTCTGGCTTCTTTGCTGCCCTTCTTGACACCAGGCCATCATCTAAAAGTCTTCACCTCACTGTGCGTGCAGATGCACTCACACCTGCCTGCTGCCATTCCTGAGCAAGTTCTATACTGTTGGTGCTCCGATCCTGCAGCTGAATCAACTTTAGGAGACGGCCCTGGTGCTTGCTGGACTTTCTTGGGCACCCTGAAGCCTTCTTCTCAACAATTGAACCGCTCTCCTTGAAGTTCTTGATGATCCGATAAATAGTTAATTTAGGTGCAATCTTACTGGCAGCCATATCCTTGCCTGTGAAGCACCTTTTTGTACAAAGCAATGATGACGGCACGTGTTTCCTTGCAGGTAAGCATGGTTGAAAGAGGATGAACAATGATTCCAAGCACCACCCTCCTTTTGAAGCTTCCAGTCTGTTATTCGAACTCAATCACCATGTCAGAGTGATCACCAGTCTTGTCCTCGTCAACACTCACACCTGTGTTAACGAGAGAATCACTGACATGATGTCAGCTGGTCCTTTTGTGGCAGGACTGAAATGCAGTGGAAATGTTTTTTGGGGAATAAGTTAATTTGCATCGCAAAGAGGGACTTTGCAATTCATCTGATCACTCTTCATAACATTCTGGAGTATATGCAGATTGCCATCATACAAACTGAGGCAGCAGACTTTGTGAAAATTAATATTTGTGTCATTCTCAAAACTTTTGGCCACGACTGTACTTCCATCAGGCATTCCACTGATTCCAAAACTCTGTCCTCCAGAAATTGGAGAGCAACACGTTTGCAGTTATTTGTGATATCTTTCCAAAAAGAAAAGATAACCTATACAGTGCCTTGCGAAAGTATTCGGCCCCCTTGAACTTTGCGACCTTTTGCCACATTTCAGGCTTCAAACATAAAGATATAAAACTGTATTTTTTTGTGAAGAATCAACAACAAGTGGGACACAATCATGAAGTGGAATGACATTTATTGGATATTTCAAACTTTTTTAACAAATCAAAAACTGAAAAATTGGGCGTGCAAAATTATTCAGCCCCTTTACTTTCAGTGCAGCAAACTCTCTCCAGAAGTTCAGTGAGGATCTCTGAATGATCCAATGTTGACCTAAATGACTAATGATGATAAATACAATCCACCTGTGTGTAATCAAGTCTCCGTATAAATGCACCTGCACTGTGATAGTCTCAGAGGTCCGTTAAAAGCGCAGAGAGCATCATGAAGAACAAGGAACACACCAGGCAGGTCCGAGATACTGTTGTGAAGAAGTTTAAAGCCGGATTTGGATACAAAAAGATTTCCCAAGCGTTAAACATCCCAAGGAGCACTGTGCAAGCGATAATATTGAAATGGAAGAGTATCAGACCACTGCAAATCTACCAAGACCTGGCCGTCCCTCTAAACTTTCAGCTCATACAAGGAGAAGACTGATCAGAGATGCAGCCAAGAGGCCCATGATCACTCTGGATGAACTGCAGAGATCTACAGCTGAGGTGGGAGACTCTGTCCATAGGACAACAATCAGTCGTATATTGCACAAATCTGGCCTTTATGGAAGAGTGGCAAGAAGAAAGCCATTTCTTAAAGATATCCATAAAAAGTGTTGTTTAAAGTTTGCCACAAGACACCTGGGAGACACACCAAACATGTGGAAGAAGGTGCTCTGGTCAGATGAAACCAAAATTGAAATTTTTGACAACAATGCAAAACGTTATGTTTGGCGTAAAAGCAACACAGCTGAACACACCATCCCCACTGTCAAACATGGTGGTGGCAGCATCATGGTTTGGGCCTGCTTTTCTTCAGCAGGGACAGGGAAGATGGTTAAAATTGATGGGAAGATGGATGGAGCCAAATACAGGACCATTCTGGAAGAAAACCTGATGGAGTCTGCAAAAGACCTGAGACTGGGATGGAGATTTGTCTTCCAACAAGACAATGATCCAAAACATAAAGCAAAATCTACAATGGAATGGTTAAAAAATAAACATATCCAGGTGTTAGAATGGCCAAGTCAAAGTCCAGACCTGAATCCAATCGAGAATCTGTGGAAAGAACTGAAAACTGCTGTTCACAAATGCTCTCCAGCCAACCTCACTGAGCTCGAGCTGTTTTGCAAGGAGGAATGGGAAAAAAATTCAGTCTCTCGATGTGCAAAACTGATAGAGACATACCCCAAGCGAAAGGTGGCAAAAGGTGGCGCTACAAAGTATTAACTTAAGGGGGCTGAATAATTTTGCACGCCCAATTTTTCAGTTTTTGATTTGTTAAAAAAGTTTGAAATATCCAATAAATGTCGTTCCACTTCATGATTGTGTCCCACTTGTTGTTGATTCTTCACAAAAAAATACAGTTTTATATCTTTATGTTTGAAGCCTGAAATGTGGCAAAAGGTCGCAAAGTTCAAGGGGGCCGAATACTTTCGCAAGGCACTGTATATTTCACTGGTCACCCCCAAAGCCAATTCCTCTTTTGGCCACCTTTCCTTCCAGTTCTCTGCTGCCAATGACTGGAACGAACTGCAAAAATCACTGAAGCTGTCAGAGTGGCTCACAGATCATTGCACCTGTACATAGCCCATCAAACTACCTCATCCCCATACTGTATTTATTTATTTATTTTGCTCCGTATACACTACCCTCAGCAGCGCCTTGCGGGAAAATGTAAACAGTTGACATACGAAGCTAAAATGCTCTGTTGTGCAGCTGTATAGCTTTTCAGGATCTGAGTGCCCGTGCCAAATCTTTTCAGCCTCCTGAAGGGGAAGAGGCATTGTCGTGCCATCTTCAGGACTGTGTGGACCATGTGGACACAGAGGAACTTGAAGCTGTAGACCTGCTCCAGTAATTCACTATCAGCACCTTTGTCTTGCTGACGTTGAGGGAAATATTGTTGTCCTGGCACCACACTGCCAGGTCACTGACCTCTTTACAGGAGGTTTATCGATGATCAGGCCTACCACTGTCGCATCGTCAGCCAACTTAATAGTTTTGGAATCATCCGTGGCCACGCAGTCGTGGGAGAACAGGGAGTGTCAGGAAATTCAAGATCCAGTTGCAGAGGGAGGTGTTCAGTCCCAGGGACCTGAGCTTAGTGATGAGCTTTGAGGGCACTAGGGTGTTGAATGCTGAGCTGTAGTCAAGGAACAGCATTTTCACATAGATGTTCCTCTTGTCCAGGTGGGAGAGGGCAGTATGGAGTGCAATAGAGATTGTGTCGTCAATGGATCTGTTGGGGCGGTATGCGAATTGGAGTGGGTCCAGGCTGTTTGGGATGATGGTGTTGATGTGAGCCATCACCAGCCGTTCAAAGCATTTCATGGCTTCAGATGTGAGTGCTATGGGGCAATAGTCATTTAGACGGGTTAACTTGGCGTTCTTGGGCACATGGACTATGTGAAGTAGCACACAACTTTTGGTTCGTGACCTCTACTTTCAGAACTGCTGGGAAAAATATTATACAAAAGTACCGAAGAATCTCTTTAAAGCCAAAGAACAGTGGCTCCGCCACTTGGTAAATAACTGAGGGATGAGGCTAGGCAAATGTTATACCTCTCATATACATTTCCTCTTGTGCAAGTACTTTCATCTGCTTTAAGATGAAAATGCATTTTAACTGGTTTAAGCTATTCATTATTTACAAACATTGAGTATAACCAGCTTGTATTTTGTGTTCCTTCCATGCAAGACAGTTGTACTGAGCGCATGTGGAATTTACAAGTGATATTCTTCAATAATCAATGGCTATACTGTTCCCAGTGAGTTTTCACAGCAACTTACTTAATCTTGTTACAAAACATTAAACATTCCTTGTGAGATTCATCTGATTCCTCTTTTGTACAAATGAAAGCTCTTGATTTTCCAATGCAAATGTCTTTCAAAATTGTTTTTATTTACATAACAGAGGATGTGTCATCAATCTTCACATATTTTAAGTGATAATCATATCAAGGCCTATCCCAAGAATCTAGGCCTGGCCCTAGAGTATGTGAAGATTGTTGATGACATCCTCTGTTGGGTAAGAAAAATGTAATGTAATGAAGACAATTGTGAGTACTGCAGAAGTTTTATAACAATTGATGCAAAACTATATCAACAATTTTTCTATTTCAAAAAATATTTGGGCTAAATGTTGAAAAAAGCAGTGAGTTTGTGAGATTACGTTGGCTTTAAATGTCATGACCTAAATTGTTTCTTTCTCTGAGATAGAGGAAATATTTTACAAAATGTGTTGTAAACAGATATCTAATCTGTATACAGCAATCAATCCAAAACTTTTTGGACTGGACTCTACAATGGATTATTTCACATATGGTGACATTTTCAACACATTTTCAACAAACATGTGTTTGTCTTCAGAGGGGAATATCTTTCTCTGTGAGAGGAACAATTACAGTGTTTTACATCTTGAATGTCTAAGTGTTGTTATCTCTGTGTTTTAAATGCATCATTGATGAGGATTGGATGAGTGAGTTTGGTACGAGTGGTTAACATCTGAAGTAAAGACGTTCAGTTTAATTGCACGACAAGCCTCCTTGTATTTGTAACATATGTCGATGAGGGTGGCCGAGTTTAGCTTACCTCCACCATCTCCATTTCTCTCTGTTCCATTGAATCGATGGTTTCAATCCTTTTAGTTATATATGGTAGCTATCAATTTGCATGGAGCTGCCGACGCATGTAAACGGGTGATTCTACTCCACTGTCTCGGCGCTGAGTGACAACGTGTCTTCTCCACTCTAGAGCCAGTGGATAACAAGTTTACATCGGTTGTCCAAGTTCTTGAGGAACACTACAATGGCTCAAGCTGTCTGATCATGCATCGTTTTCTCTTCAGATAACAAGCTCAACTGCCGGGTGAGTCCGTAGCACAGTTTGTCTCCTCCTTGAGAGAGCTATTGGGACCATGCAGATTCGGACCACTCGAAAAAACATAATGTGCTCCACTGAGGGAGAAATTGTTGTGAGAGACCGATGATCTGACACTGGAGAAAGCACTTAATATTGGAAAACAAATGGAAGTTGCTCTCGCTGACCTACATAAACTACAGGGGGCAGGGCTTCACACACTGGCTGAGGCACCAGTGCAAAATGTGCAGGAAACCACTTGTCAGGAAACATGTCCAGCAAAGGGGCAATGATGCAAGAACTGCAACAAATACAATAATTTTTCCCCCTGCAGGGTAGCATCGAACAAATTCAGGTCAAAGTTCACCAGTCTCCATTAACTCTGTACATGATGACTCAGTTGTGACTGCTACATCAAGGGTGTTAAAACCTCACTGGTGATTGAGACTGGAGCAAAATTGTCACTTTTGAACAAAGCCACTTACACCAGTGCCTATGGAGTACTCACAACTTTTTGAGGGGCTAGGTCACCTCAGAGATTTCGTCCATCGGCTACAGTCAACAAAGAGATGTCAAGCCAGTAATCCCGCCATTGTGGAGTGTTCCGCTGACCCTTCGGGAGCCCATTGACAAGGGACTTGACAATCTCCTGTAGGATGACATCATCGAGCCCACTGACGCCTCGCCATGGGTCTCAAACCTGGTCGTTGCGCCCAAGAAAATGGCAATCTTCAGATCTGTATGGACCTTAGGGCCATGAACAAAGCGATTATTCCTGACAAGTACCCCCTACCAACCGCTGAGGAGCTCACAACCCATTTAAATGGGTCTACGGTATTCAGCAAACTTGACCTAAGGCAGGGATACCTCCAGGTTTCCCTGGCACATGAGAGTCGAGATCTCACCGCATTCATAACACACTGTTCAGGTACAAACACATACCATTAAGACTCAGCTCCGTGCACAGCTGTTTCCAGAAGATTATGACTCTTCTCCTGGCAGGCATCCCTGGAGTTTCAATCGATATGGGTGACACTGTGGTGACGGTGCATCACAGACAGCGCACGATTCTTGTTGCAGCAGGTGTTTCATCAGCTCTTCGAGAACGGGGCCAGACTCAAAACTGAAAAGTGTGTTTGGGGTGTCAGACTTTCAGTTCATTGGATACAGGCTCTCCAGCCAGGGCAAACGATTGTCACCTGTGATGCCTCAGCAAAAGTACTCTGTCGGAGAGCGGGAGGCCCTAGCTCCCCTCACAGCACTTCTGGTCACACAGGCTTCCGGAAAAAAACCTCTACGGCTTTTCAGATGGGCAGACCTTCTGAACCAGTACAATTTCAATCTTAGTTCTCCCCGGGACGCCACAATATTGACAGAGACATTGAGTCCCTTGTGAACGACTACACAGCATGCCCGATGAGTGGGAAATCGGGCAGACCCACTCCTGCACCCCTGACACCAGTGGAATGGCCAAAGGCTCCCTGGGACCACCTGGAGGTGTATATCTGTGGAGAGTTGCACGGGGCCCCAGCACACGCAAGATACCTACTGGTATTTCATGACTTACATTCAAAATGGGCAGAAGCCATGCCGTTGTCATTTACCACCTCGTAGATGATCATCCAAACACTAGAAAAGCTGTTCTGTCAGCGGGGGTTGCCCAGCACCATTACAACAGACAATGGTCCCCAGTTTGTCTCGAATGATCTGTATGTGTACCTTGAAAAGCAATCCATCAAGCACATCCGGACGGCTGTGTACCACCCTCAAGCAAACGGGGGTGGAACGCTTGAACAGTACCCTGAAGGAAGGATTATGGGCCTACTTTGCTGAGGGACGACCTTTTGATGTGGCTCTGGGCCTTACACTACTCCACATCAGGGCTACCAAGCACTCCACAACTGGGGTGTCTCCTGCCTCTATGATGATTGGCAGGGAACGGAATCTCCCTTTGGACTGCTTCTGCCCAAAACAAAAGAACAAGCTTGCGGAAGCAAGGCATGCCTATGTTGGAGTGGCACAGCAACGGACAAAACAATGTTATGACACATCAAACAGTGTGAAACAACCAAGCCTGAAGGCCCAGGATTGGGTGCGGATCAGGACTGACAACCTTCGGCTCACATCAACAGATCCACAGATAATGCAATCTCAATCGCACTCCACACTGAATCTCAATCGCACGACGACACCTTTTCCCATCAGGAGACTGAAATGATTTGGCATGGGTCCCCAGATCCTCAAAAGGTTCTACAGCTACACTGTCGAGAGCATGTGGTTGCATCACCGCCTGGTATGGCAACTGCTCCAAATCTGACCGTAAGGCGCGATGGAGGGTAGTGCGTACGGCACAATACATCACTGGGACCAAGCTTCCTGCCATCCAGGACCTATATACTAGGCGGTGTCAGAGGATGGCACGAAAAATTGTCAAAGATTCCCGTCACCAAAGTCATAGACTGTTCTCTCTGCTACCGCACAGCAAGCGGTATCAGAGCGCCAAATCTAGGTCCAAAAGGTTTCTTAACAGCTTCTACCCCCGAGATATAACACTGCCGAACAATTAATCAAATGGCCACCTGGACTATCCTACATCTACACATTACCTCAACCAACCTGTACCCCTGCACATTGACTCGGTACCGGTGTCCCCTGTATATAGCCTTGTTATTGTTATGTCATTTTATTGTGTTACTTTTTAGTTTATGTTTTACTTTAGTTTATTTAGTAAATATTTTCAAAACTCTATTTCTAGAACTGCATTGTTGTTTAAGGGCTTATAAGTAAGCATTTCACGGTAATGTGTGTACCTGTCAAAATGTGTCCAAAGTGAATTACAATACTGTGTATATATACATATATATATAATGTTTGACTCAAGTTAAACATTGTAAAGGCAATGCTACCAAATACTAATTGAGTGTATGTAAACTTCTGACCCACTGGGAATGTGATGAAAGAAATAAAAGCTGAAATTAAATCATTCTCTCTACTATTAGTCTGACATTTTACATTCTTAAAATAAAGTGGTGATCCTAACTGACCTAAGACAGGGAATTTTTACTAGGCTTAAACGTCAGGAATTGTGAAAAACTGAATTTAAAGGTATTTGGCTAAGGTGTATGTAAACGTCTGACTTAAACTTTGCATTTATATATAAAATATATTTCTACCTGTCTAATGTCCATTGTTCGTGTTTCTTGGCCCAAGCAAGTCTCTTCTTATTATTGGTGTCCTTTAGTAATGGTTTCTTTGCAGGAATTCAACCATGAAGGTCTGATTCACGCAGTCTCCTCTGAACAGTTGATGTTGAGATGTGTCTGTTACTTGAACTCTTTGAAGCAGTTATTTGGGCTGCAATCTGACGTACAGTTAACTCTAATGAACTTATCCTCTGCAGCAGAGGTAACTCTGGGTCTTCCTTTCCTGTGGCGATCACCATGAGAGCCAGTTTCATCATAGCGCATGATGGTTTTTGCGACTGCACTTGAAGAAACTTTTAAAATTCTTGACATTTTCCGCATTGACTGACATTCATGTCTTAAAGTAATGGTGGACTGTCGTTTCTCTTTGCTTATTTGAGCTGTTCTTGCCATAATATGGACTTGGTCTTTTACCAAATAGGGCTGCCTTTTACCACCGCCTTTTACCACCCCTACTTTGTCACAACAGAACGTATTGTCTCAAAGTCATTAGGAATGAAAGAAATTCCAATAATTGAACTTAACAAAACGTTTTTTATTGGACTCAACAATTCAACATTCTTTCACACATGGTGACATTTTCAATGCAAGTGATGTGTTTCTCTTCAGAGGGGAATATTTTCTCTGTGAGAGGTACAATTACACTGTTTTACAACATTAATGCCTAAGTGTTGTTATCTCGGGGTATTAAACAAATCAATGGGAACCAGTGTTAAAAAATAGATTCATGAATCAAAGAATTTATTTATTTATTTTTATTTCACCTTTATTTAACCAGGTAGGCAAGTTGAGAACAAGTTCTCATTTACAATTGCGACCTGGCCAAGATAAAGCAAAGCAGTTCGACACATACAACGACACAGAGTTACACACGGAGTAAAACAAACATACAGTCAATAATACAGTATAAACAAGTCTATATACGATGTGAGCAAATGAGGTGAGATAAGGGAGGTAAAGGCAAAAAGGCCATGGTGGCAAAGTAGATACAATATAGCAAGTAAAACACTGGAATGGTAGATTTGCAATGGGAGAATGTGCAAAGTAGAAATAAAAATAATGGGGTGCAAAGGAGCAAAATAAATAAATAAATAAAATACAGTAGGGAAAGAGGTAGTTGTTTGGGCTAAATTATGTGGGCTATGTACAGGTGCAGTAATCTGTGAGCTGCTCTGACAGTTGGTGCTTAAAGCTAGTGAGGGAGATAAGTGTTTCCAGTTTCAGAGATTTTTGTAGTTCGTTCCAGTCATTCATGAATGAATATTGAACAAAAATAAACACAACAATTTCTATGATTTTACTGAGTTACATTTCATACAGTTGTAACGGTTTTCTTGAGTTGAAGGAGAGGCGGACCAATACGCAGCGTGGTTATTATTCATGGTTCTTTAATAAAGAAACTATACATGAATAGACTAACAAAACAAGAAATGTGGCAACAACCAAAAACAGCCCTATCTGGTGCAAACACAGAGACAGGAACAATCACCCACAAAACCCAACACCAAACAGTCTACCTAAATATGGTTCCCAATCAGAGACAATGACTAACACCTGCCTCTGATTGAGAACCATATCAGGCCAAACACAGAAACAGACAAACTAGACACACAACATAGAATGCCCACTCAGATCACACCCTGTCCAAACAAAACATAGAAACATACAAAGCAAACTATGGTCAGGGTGTGACAACAGTTCATATAAGGAAATCAGTCAATTGAAATAAATTCATTAGGCCCACAATTGCTGGGCAGGGGATTATCAATGGGTAGGCTGGGAGGGTATAGGCCCACGAACTGTGGAGCCAGGTCCAGCCAGTCAGAAAAGCCCACAAAACGGCTTTATTACAGACAGAAATACTCCTGTTTCATCAGCTGTCCGAATGGCTGGACTCGACCAAGCAGGTAAAGAAGGTAGACTTGGAGGTCCTGGGCTGGCGTGGTTACACATGGTTTGCGGTTTGTAAGGCCAGTTGGACATACTGCCAAATTCAATAAAACAATGTTGCAGGCCGCTTACGGTAGAGAAATTAACATTAAATTCTCTGGCAACAGCTCTGGGGGATATTCCTGCAGTCAGCATTCAAATTGCACGCTCCCTCAAAACATGAGACATCTGTTTAATCAGCTCCTTGTTATGCCACACCTGTCAGGTGGATGGATTATCTTGGCAAAGGACAAATACTAACAGGAATGTAGACAAATTTGTGCACACAATTTGAGGGATAAGCTTTTTGTGCTCGTTTATTTCAGCTCATTAAACATGGAACCAACACTTTAGATTATGTGTTTATAGTTTTGTTCAGTATATTTAAGATGTGTCACGTCTGCTCCTTCTCCTCCACTCCGGCGTACAACATCGGCAGAATACTAACCACCAGTCCTGGGATTCATCATTGCGCTCACCTGTTAATCATTATGATTCACACCTGGACCTGGACGTTACCTTCATAATTCCTTCCCTTTATATGTCACTCTGCCATGTTCACTCACCAGTTGTTATTCTTCTTGTGTATCAGCGTACTGCCTTATGTCAGTGTCGTGTTCTTGGTTTTGTTGTTTTATTAAAACAGTTCACATGCTTCTGACTCACCGCCTCATCATTATAAGATGGCTAAAATGCCTGAAGTAATTGTGGATTGATGTGCGTATTATTTTTTTTAAAACCATTTTGGACAAACGTTGAAAAAAGCAATGAGTTTGTGAGATTGTTGGCTTTAAATGTCATGACCTAAGTTTGTTTCTTTCTCTCAGACATATTAAACACATCCAATCTGTATACAGCTACCAATTCAAAATTATTTGTGACATTTTCAAACGCAAGTGATGTGTTTCTCTTCATAGTGGAATATCTTCTCTGTGAGCAGTACAATTACACTGTTTTACATCATGAATGCCGAAGGGTTGTTATCTCTGTGTATTAAACTAATCCATGGAAACCAGTGTTCAAAAACAGATTGAGAGTCATTGAGTATTTTTAAGATGCCTAAAATTCCTGAAGTAATTGGATTGACGTGCATGGCTGTTCAGGTGATGTCCTCATTCACTGACAAAAATATGTCAAGTATTAAATTAGACATATCACAAGTGTTAAGATCAAATATTGATAGCTTTCTCAATATATTTGAATGGTTAGTGCCAACAAATATTAATTAACAATCATTTTATTTGAAGACAAAGAATTTAGACAAAATTTGTTGAGAATCTGTGGCTCCATGTCTTACTTTTGGTTCCACTACAACGTTCAGAAATACAGAAATACAGAAGTTCAGTGAGGATCTCTGAATGATCCAATGTTGACCTAAATGACTAATGATGATAAAAATAATCCACTTGTGTGTAATCAAGTCTCCGTATAAATGCACCTGCACTGTGATAGTCTCAGATAGTCTCAGATAGTCTCAGTCTTAAATGCGCAGAGAGCATCATGAAGAACAAGGAACACACCAGGCAGGTCCGAGATACTGTTGTGAAGAAGTTTCAAGCCGGATTTGGATACAAAAAGATTTCCCAAGCTTTAAACATCCCAAGGAGCACTGTGCAAGCGATAATATTGAAATGGAAGGAGTATCAGATCACTGCAAATCTACCAAGACCTGGCCGTCCCTCTAAACTTTCAGCTCATATAAGGAGAAGACTGATCAGAGATGCAGCCAAGAGGCCCATGATCACTCTGGATGAACTGCAGAGATCTACAGCTGAGGTGGGAGACTCTGTCCATAGGACAACAATCAGTCGTATATTGCACAAATCTGGCCTTTATGGAAGAGTGGCAAGAAGAAAGCCATTTCTTAAAGATATCCATAAAAAGTGTTGTTTAAAGTTTGCCACAAGCCACCTGGGAGACACACCAAACATGTGGAAGAAGGTGCTCTGGTCAGATGAAACCAAAATTGAACTTTTTGGCAACAATGCAAAACGTTATGTTTGGCGTAAAAGCAACACAGCTGAACACACCATCCCCACTGTCAAACATGGTGGTGGCAGCATCATGGTTTGGGCCTGCTTTTCTTCAGCAGGGACAGGGAAGATGGTTAAAATTGATGGGAAGATGGATGGAGCCAAATACAGGACCATTCTGGAAGAAAACCTGATGGAGTCTGCAAAAGACCTGAGACTGGGACGGAGATTTGTCTTCCAACAAGACAATGATCCAAAACATAAAGCAAAATCTACAATGGAATGGTTCAAAAATAAACATATCCAGGTGTTAGAATGGCCAAGTCAAAGTCCAGACCTGAATCCAATCGAGAATCTGTGGAAAGAACTGAAAACTGCTGTTCACAAATGCTCTCCTTCCAACCTCACTGAGCTCGAGCTGTTTTGCAAGGAGGAATGGGAAAAAATTCTCTCGATGTGCAAAACTGATAGAGACATACCCCAAGCGACTTACAGCTGTAATCGCAGCAAAAGGTGTCGCTACAAAGTATTAACTTAAGGGGGCTGACTAATTTTGCACGCCCAATTTTTCAGTTTTTGATTTGTTAAAAAAGTTTGAAATATCCAATAAATGTCGTTCCACTTCATGATTGTGTCCCACTTGTTGTTGATTCTTCACAAAAAAATACAGTTTTATATCTTTGTTTGAAGCCTGAAATGTGGCAAAAGGTTGCAAAGTTCAAGGGGGCCGAATACTTTCGCAAGGCACTGTAAATAGCAATTAATTTTTTTAAACCTTTATTTAACTAGGCAAGTCAGTTAAGAACAAATTCTTATTTTCAATGACAGCCTAGGAACAGTCAGTTAACTGCCTGTTCAGGGGCAGAATGATTATAGTCCGAATGTGTTTGTATTCATTGTCAGCTCGGGGATTTGAACTTGCGGCCATCTGGTTACTAGTCCAATGTTCTAACCACTAGGCTACCCTGCCGCCCCATCATTATGAAGATGCAGGATGATCAATCACCAAAATCCATTGTCACATGCAGGATGACTTTGGCTTGAGACTGTCATCTCTCACTACACAGACTGGTTGCTTCCGACAATGTACCAATGCCTCAGTTTAACACGTGTAGATGTGTGTTTTGGCATCAGTTGGGACAGAGAGGATGAGTCGGAAATGGGAAGCCCCTCACTGGTAACATCACTGCCAGATCTGCTTCTAAACATGAGCAGAATTCCTGCCTGTTTTTTAAACCCTGCCTATCCAAACCAATTGAGAGAGTTGTCTGAAGAGGATCTTCCCCTCAACACATTTCCCCTATTGAAAAGTCAGAGAGAGAAGCCGGCATCCTCCCCGGACCTTCTGCCGTTGCCTAGCTTACGTTGCCTGACGAATCTCCCTGAATTTTTTCCCGCTGCTCTATCGATTGCTACATACATTGTCTGAAACAGCTATCCTAGAAGTCGTTTGTGTCTTCAAAATGAGCGGCGTTACACAAAAATTCATCAGCGATTGATTGCCTCTAACATATCTAACTAACCGGAGTATCAAAGTTGATAACATCATCATGTAGGCCACGGTTTCGGCGACCAAACAAAATAGTCCGAATGTGTTTGCGTTCTAGAAATCATTAGGGAGATGACTCAGAAGATCAATTGGCCGGAGTGATGTAGATGGGTAGTCAGGCCATTGCTTAAGATGCTCCAAGGTTTGGGATATCCGAGACTGTCATCTCAGGTTGTTGAATATGAAATTTCATATTACAACAATGAAATGATTTCCCTGCACTCTGAATAGGTTGGGTAATATAAGCCTTTCAAACTTAAACTGTCATACCCTAAACAAACAAACATGATTTTGCATAGCAAGTATAACAACATTCCATATTAGTAAAGGCGGCTCTGATTTGAACAATTAGACAAGTTGAGTCAGCCATCCATCTGAGGGAGCTTGTATAAGTTCAGAAGTGATACATGTTGCTAGTTAGAAAAAAAGTTAGCACTAAATCTTAAACTTAAACTGTCACACCCTAAACAAACAAACATGATTTTGCATAGCAAGTATAACAACATTCCATATTAGTAAAGGCGGCTCTGATTTGAACAATTAGACAAGTTGAGTCAGCCATCCATCTGAGGGAGCTTGTATAAGTTCAGAAGTAATACATGTTGCTCGTTAGAAAAAAAGTAGCACTAAATCATTTGTTTTCAGATCAACTATTGTATTGATCACTTTTGGGCATTGTGCCCTTTAGCTGGGTACTATCTTTAAAAGCTACTACTCCATTATTACACCTGGGTTATTATAATGATCATATTTAATTTGTAGAGCGCATTTCCCACACTCAATGCACATAATGTAGGAAACAAATAATAAATTCTTCAAAAAGTAGAAACAACGATCGCAATACATAAAAAAATGACCTACAAAGGAAAAATATTCATTTTTTATCAAGGGTTGAAACAAATGCAGACAACGGAAGCAGATGGTTGGAGTCTTACAATGTTTATCAATCCAAAGGGGTAGGCAAGAGAATGGTCATGTACAGGTAAAAGGTCCAAACCAGATAAGAGTTCAGGAGGTACAGAGTGACAGATAGGCTCATGGTCAAGGCAGGCAAAAGGTCCAGAAACAGGCAAGGATCAAAGCCGAGAGGACTAGAAGAAGTAGAATGTAGAAAGCAGGAGAATGGGAAAAACACTGGTTGACTTGGAAACATACAAGACGAACGGGCACAGAGAGACAGGAAACACAGGGATAAATACACTGGGGAAAACAAGCGACACCTGGAGGGGGTGGAGACAATAACGAGGACAGGTGTAACTGATCAGGGTGTGACAGTACCCCTCCCCCTCTAGGGAAGCCACCTGGCGTCCTACCTGGGTGCATACCTGGTTGACCGGGGTGCCGGCGGTGGAAGTCATTGATGAGGGCTGGATCCAGGATGTCTCTAGCGGGACCCCAGCTCCTCTCCTCCTGGCCGTAACCCTGTACTGGAAACCCCTGCCCTGTGGTCGAACACCCAGGAGACGTTTTACTGTATAGGACGGGTGGCCATCAATGACACGTGGGGGCCCAGGGACAGAAGACAAAGAACAGTGAGACAAGGGCTTATTCTTAGACTCATGGAAGGTAGGGTGAATAAGGAGGGTACGGAGCAACACAAGATGGACAGCAGTGGAACTCTGGAGATGGGAAAAGGACCAATGAAACGAGGGGACAGTTTGCGGGACTCTACCCGAAGTGGACAGCCATACCCTCTGCCCAATGCGGTAGCGGGAGCTGGGGTCCGGCGACGGTCCGCTTGTCGACAAAACCTGGAGTTGGTCTTGAGAATAGCCGCCATGGCTCTTCTCCAGGTACGTCGACAGCGGCGGACAAACGTCTGGGCCGAGGGTCTTCCTGCTCTTGTTCAGGGAAGAGTGGCGGCTGAAGCACTCGAAAGGGGAGAGTCCCATGGCAGAACTGGGAAGAGTGCTCCAGGCATACTCCACACAGACCAGTTGACGGTTCCAGGTAGTGGGGTTGGTTGAGACCAGGCACCTTAAGGTGTTTTCCAGGGCTTGGTTGGCTCGCTCTGACTGACCATTAGTTTGGGGATGGAATCCGGAAGACAGGCTGGCCGACGATCCAATAAGTGTGCAGAATGCCTTCCAGAACTGAGACGAGAACCCCAATCGGAGACCATGTCTACCGGGAGTCCATGGATCCGGAAGACATGATGCAGCATAAGCTGGGCCGTCTCCTTGGCAGAAGGTAGTTTGGGGAGAGGGATAAAATCGGCGGCCTTGGTGAAGCGGTCAACTACCGTCAGAATGACAGTGTTGCCATCAGACGGAGGGAGCCCAGTGACAAAGACCAGCAATATATGAGACCAGGGATGATGAGAAACCGGTAGCGGCTGCAGGAGGCCAGAAAGAGCTTGGAGCCTTCTTTTGAGCACACACGGTGCATACGGTGAGGAATGCAGAGACGTCAGGGACCATTGTGGGCCACCAGAAACGTTGTCAAAGGAAGGCTAGTGTACGACGGGACCCTAGATGACAGGTCGGCCTGGAGGAATGAGCCTATTCCAGGACCCGGGACCGGACTCGATTAGAGACAAACAGCCGGTTAGCTGGGCTCCCTTCAGGTCCAGGCTGGGAGCATTGTGCCTCCCAGACCAGGTTCTAAATTCCTCCAATCCACAGTGGCAGCAAGGCACAAGGTAGGGGGAATGGTTACATAAGTCAAGGGTGTGGCAGAGGAACTGTATAGGTGGGAGAGGGCATCAGGCTTCACATTCTTTGACCCTGAAGTTGAGGCAATTGGCTGTACGAAGATATTCCAGGTTTTATGGTCAGTCTAGACCAGGAATAGCTGTTCTGCTCCTTCCAGCCAGTGCCTCCACTCTTCCAACACCATCTTCACCACCAGGAGTTCTCGGTTGCCAACATCATAGTTCCTTTCAGCAGGATTGAGACGATGGGACAGGAAGGCACAGGGATGAAGCTTCATCTTCGGATGTTGGACTGGGGGCCATCCTGTCCCAGCGATCTGCCAGTCCAACATCCGAAGCATCCGGACGCAAGGGGTCCGGATGGATGAGGATGGGTGCTGTTGTGAACTGATGCTTCAGGTCCACAAAGGCTTTGTCGACAGCTGGAGACCATTTGAACAGTACCTTGAGAGAGGTGAGTGCCAAGAGGGGGGCCACCAGGGTGCTGTAGTCCCGAATGAAACGGCGGTAGAAGTTTGCAAAACTAAGAAACCATTGCAACTGCACCCTGGACGTTGGTTGACGCCAATCCACCACTGCTTTCACCTTTCTATCTGAACATTGCCCTCAGCAATGACATATCCCATTAAGGTGATAGTAGAGCAGTGGAACTTACACTTCTCGGCTTTCACAAACAGTTGGTTCTCCAGGAGGCGCTGAAGAACATGAACATGTTCTTGTGCAGATCGGGGGGAAAAAACAGGATGTCGTCAAGGCACACAAACACAAACCGGGTTAGCATGTCCTGATGCACATAATTGACCAAAGCCTGGAAAGCAGTGTGGGCGTTGGTGAGTCCAAATGGCATGACCTGGTACTCATAATGTTCACTGGCTGTGTTGAAGGCTGTCTTCCACTCACAAAGAAAAACCCAGACGGACGGCCCCAGTGTCCAGAGACTCCTATGTATTCCTCCATAGCTTTGGTCCAGACAGAAAATACAACCGACCCCGAGGTGGTGTAGCGCCTGGGAGAATCATAAGGATGGTGAGGGGAAGGGAAGTAGCACGTGCCTTACTGAATACTTCCAGAAGGTCATGGTATTCTTTGGAGATAGCAGAGACATCCAGTCTTGCCAACATTTTGAGGAAGATGACTTGAGGAAGCCTGTGCTGCTTGAAGGCAGTGGGAATGGCAAAATAGGCTCCAACCCAGGATGGAGCTTGTAGTCCAAGCAGTATTCGGATTGTGCTTTTGAAACCAGGAAAATCCCAAAACCACCGCACATACATAGAAGTAATGAGGAGGAACTGTATTGTCTCACTGTGGTTACCAGTACTATGGGTGACTTCCCCTATAGAGCGGCCGTCCAGCATCCATGGGCACAGAGAGAGGCTGAGTGGGAATACCAAGCTCCAAAGCTATCTTGGCATCCTTAAGATTTTCATCAGCCCCAGAGTCAATGAGCACTCGGAGAGTAGATTGGTCTCTCCACACACAAGAGCAAAAAGGGGTGTGCGGGTGCTGGAAATTAGGGAACTCCCAGTCTGACTCAACATAGTTGAATTCCTCTAAATGCCTGCAAATGGCAGATTGTTGTTCCCACACTGCCGTAGCCCAGGAGACAGCTCTTCCCGACACTAGCGTAATTATATAAAGACACTGAGCCAGCAGACTGTGGAAATTAATATTTGTGTCATTCTCAACATTTTGGTCAGGACTGTACAATGCCATTTTGGGTGAACTCCATCTTTACCTCTGTAGTCTGGTCTCCTTCACCAGCAGCAGTTACCATACCCGGTCTGCTAGGTGGTTGCTGCTTAAAGTCCCCTGGACATTCACAGTATTAGGCAAGACTGCCTTCTCTTCATCTGCACCAGACGCATGGAATAATCTGCAATCCATGCTTCATCTAGATATGTTAGTACCACTGAATTAATCTAAAATATTGATGGGAGACTCAGTTACAGAGTACTGTAAATATTTTTTTTTTAGACAGGATCATGTTGTATGTTTTAATTATGTAATGTATTGTTTATTGCTGCCTTCTTGGCCAGGTCTCCCTTGAAAAAGAGACTGGGTCTCAATGGGCTTTTCCTGGCTAAATAAAGCTTAAATTAAAATAAAGATTTTAAGAAGCAAAATTGTAGAAACAGGCAGGGTTTATAACTTTGTGGCTGTTGCAACTACCATTAGTGACGACCATACTTTGCGTACTGCTTCTGGCATTTAAAGTCAGACTAGGTTATTACCCCCCTAAAGACAGATAGGATCCACACGGAAAATATGCAAAAACATTCGTTTGAGGAAGACAAAGAGCGTATTTTCATCAGAATCATTAAGCCTAGGCCTACTAGTCATGGCCATAATTCATCCTCTTGAGTGTTCACTGTAGTATTGTTAATCCATTTTGAAATAGTGCAATATATGTGAGGCAATTTAGCAGTTAGGATTTGTTATCTGTAGTGGTTAAGGTAAATTAGGCATTGTTGCACATGGTTGGTGTATATACACTGAACAAAAATATAAACACAAATATAAACACAACATTTTTAATTTCCTTCCGGAAGGTTCTTCCATCTCCACAGAGGAACTCTGGATCTCTGTCAGAGTGACCATCAGATTCTTGGTCACCTCCCTGACCAAGGCCCTTCACCCCCGATTGATCAGTTTGGCCAGGCGGCCAGCTCTAGGAAGAGTCTTGGTGGTTCCAAGCTTCTTCCATTTAAGAATGATGGAGGCCACTGTGTTCATGCGGACCTTCAATGCTGCAGAAGTCTTTTGGTACACTTCCCCAGATCTGTGCCTCGACACTATCCTGTCTCTGAGCTCTACAGACAATTCCTTCGACCTCATGGCTTGATTTTTGCTCTGACATGCACTGTCAACTGTGGGATCTTATATAGACAGGTGTGTGCCTTTTAAAAATCATGTCAAATCAATAGAATTTTCCACAGGTGGACTCCAAGTTGTAGAAACATCAAGGATGGAAACAGGATGCACCTGTGCTCAATTTTAAGTCTCTTAGCAAAGGGTCTGAATATTTTTGTAAATAAGATATTTCTGTTTTTTATTTGCAAACATTTATACAAACCTGTTTTCACTTTGTCATTATGGGTATTGTGTGTAACGTAACAAAATGTGGAAAAAGGGAAGGGGTCAGAATACTTTCCGAATTAACTATGTATATGTATATAACTTTATTTACATTTTATGTTTTTAAGTTGTTCTTGTCTTTTACTCTTTTGTACTTTTTATGTGGACCCCAGGAAGAATAGCTGCTGTATGTGCTAAACCAAAAAGACAGTGAATGTTTCTGAGTGGCCAAATTACAGTTTTGACTTAAATCTGCTTGAAAATATATGGAAAGCTCTTGAAAATGGCTGCTGTCAATGATCAACAATCAATTTGACGGAGCTTGATGAATTTTGAAAATAATAATTGCCAAATGTTGCACAATCCAGGTGTGGAAAGCTCTTAGATTTTCCCTAAGAAACACAGCTGTAATCAAGATATTAGTGTTTTACTTTTCCTAAATGTTTTACAAATATTATAATTGTTTTCCACTTTGACCATGGACTATTTTGGCAGATTTTTACAAAAACATGACAATTAAATCAATTTAAAAATAATTATATATTAAGTTGAGACATTTGTTACCTTCAGCATCACTCTGTCAAAGGAAATATTGTATTCTTTCTAACAAAGATATCTACATTTCTGAATGTTGTGTATCCCTGGAAATAATCAGAATGTATGTAAACATTACAGTTTTGAAAACATGGCTTACCCACAGACAGTGGTCTCTTGGCACAACTTACCCTGGCTAAGGGGTAAGTTAAGCCACCTACAGATTTCTGTACTGATTGAAATATTACCACAATCTTTATTTACCAAACACAATTCAATAGGATAGAGAATAAGCAGAAGCATCAGCTTCCGACCTGCTCCACTACAGCCCCTTCCTGTAATCCACTATCAGCACCTTTGTCTTGCTGACGTTCAGGGAAAGATTGTTTTCCTGGCACCATACTGCCAGGTCACTGACCTCTTTATAGGAGGTTTAATCATCATCGATGATCAGGCCTACCACTGTCGCATCGTCAGCAAACTTCATGGTGTTGGAATCATCCGTGGCCACGCAGTCGTGGGAGAACAGGGAGGACAGGAGGAGACAAAGCTAGCACCCCTGAGGGGCCCCCATGTTGAGGGTCAGTGTGGCAGATGTGTTGTTGCCTAACCATAACACCTGGCATCGGACCGCCAGGAAATCCAGGATCCAATTGCAGAGGGAGGTGTTCAGTCCCAGGGACCTGAGCTTAGTGATGAGCTTGGAGGGCACTATGGTGTTGAACGCTGAGTTGTAGTCAAGGAACAGCATTCTCACATAGGTGTTCCTCTTGTCCAGGTGGGAGAGGGCAGTATGGAGTGCAATAGAGATTGTGTCGTCAATGGATCTGTTGGGACGGTATGCAATTTGGAGTGGGTCCAGGTTGTTTGGGATGATGGTGTTGATGTGAGCCATCACCAGCTTTATAAAGCATTTCATGGCTACATATGTGAGTGGTATGGGGTAATAGTCATTTAGACGGGTTACCTTGGCATTCTGGTGCACAGGGACTATCTATGTGAAGTAGCACACAACTTTTGGTTCGTGACCTCTACTTTCAGAACTGCTGTCAAAAATGTATACAAAGTACAGAAGAATCTCTTTAAAACCAAAGAACAGTGGCTCGGCCACTTGGTAAATAACTGAGGGATGAGGCTAGGCAAATGTTATACCTCTCATAGACATTTCCTCTAATGCAAGTACTTTCATCTGCTTTAAGATTAAAATAAATGTTAACTGTTTTAAACTATACATTATTTCCAAACAAAGGAGTAAAACTAGCTTGTATTTTGGGTCCCCCCCATGCATGACAGTTGTACTAAGCGCATGTGGAATTTATAAGTTATATTTTTCAATAATCAACGGCAATACTGTTCCCAGTGAGTTTTCACAGCAACTCGCTGGCAGTGACAAAACTGCACATTTTAGCGCAGCTTTTTGTCCCCAGCACAAGGTGTACCTGTGTAATATATCATGCTGTTCAGTCAGCTCCTTGATATGCCACACCTGTCAGGTGGATGGACTATCTAGGCAAATCACAAATACTAACAGGGATGAGGGAGCATGCAAAACTAAGGACCCTGGGACTAAACACCTCCCTCTGCAACTGGATCCTGGATTTCCTGACGGGCTGCCCCTAGGTGGTAAGAGTAGGTAACAACACATCCTCCACGCTGATCCTCAACACAGGGGCCCCTCAGAGGTGCGTGCTCAGACCCCTCCTGTACTCATGACTGCATGGCCAGGCACGACTCCAACACCATTATTAAGTTTGCCGACGACACAACAGTGGTAGGCCTGATCACCGACAATGACGAGACAGCCTATAGGGAGGAGGTCAGAGACCTGGCCTTGTGGTGCCAGGACAACAACCTCTCCCTCAACGTGATCAAGACAAAGGAGATGATTGTGGACTACAGGAAAAAGAGGACCGAGCACGCCCCTATTCTCATCGACAGGGCTGTAGTGGAGCAGGTAGAGAGCTTCAAGTTTCTTGGTGTCCACATCACCAACAAACTAACATGGTCCAAGCACACCAAGACAGTCGTGAAGAGGGCACAACAAAACCTATTCCCCCTCAGGAGACTGAAAAGATTTGGCATGGGTCCTCCGATCCTCAAAAGGTTCTACAGCTGCAACATCGAGAGCATACTGACTGGTTGCATCACTGCCTGGTAAGGCAACTGCTTGGCCTCCGACCGCAAGGCACCTACATAGGGTAGTGTGTACGGGCCAGTACGTCACTGGGGCCAAGCTTCCTGCCATCCAGGACCTCTACACCTGGTGTCAGAGGAAGGCCCTAAGAATTGTCCCTAAAACTTCTACTTCACGGCAAGCTGTACCGCAGCGCAAAGTCTAGGTCCAAGAGGCTTCTAAACAGTTTCTACCCCCAAGCCATACGACTCCTGAACATCTAATCGAATGGCTACCCAGACTATTTGTACTGCCCCCCCCCACCCCTTTTTTACACCGCTGCAACACTGTTGTTATCATCTATGCATAGTCACTTTAATGACTCTACCTCTATACACATATTACCTCAACTAACCGGTGCCCCCACACATTTACTCTGTGTATAGTCTTGCTATTGTTATTTTACTGCCGCTCTTTAATTACTTATTCGTACTCATATTTTTTAAACTGTATTATTGGTTTGGAGCTCTTAAGTTAGCATTTCACTGTATTCGGAGCAGGTGACTAATAAAATTAGATTTGACTTTTTGTGCTTATGGAACATTCTTGGCCTCATATTTCAGCTCATTAAACAAGGAACCAATGCTTTAGATGTTGCATTGATATTTTTGTTCAGTATATTTAAGATGGATAAAATGACTGAAGTAATTATGGATTGATGTGCATGGCTGTTCAGGTGAGGTCCTCATTCACTGACACAAATATGTCAAGGAAAGAAATTAGATATCACACAAGTGTTAGTTTTTATGATAAAATATTATTAATTTATAGTTCAAATACTGTAGAAGCTAAGCATATGACAGATTTCTCCTTATATTTGAAGGGTTTGCTCCAACATATATTACACAATTTATTATGAAACACATGACATGAAAGAGGTTCCATGTCTTAACAATGGTTCCATTATAACGTTCAGAAATAGATATCAATGATGCATACAAATCATAATGAAGATGCAGGATGATTTAATGATCAACACCAAAACCGATTGTCACATACAGGACGGCTTGGGCTTGAGACTGTCATCTCTCACTAGACAGACTGGTTGCTTCCGGCAACGTACCAATAAACACGTGTGTAGATGTTCCAGGGTCACATGGGACAGAAAGGATGAGTTGGAAATGGGAAGCACGTCACGTGTAACGTCACTGCCGGATCTGCTTCTAAACATGGGCAGAATTCCTGCCTGTATTTTAAATCCTGCCTTCCCAAAATAGATAAAAGAGTTGTCTATCTGAAGATGATCTTCCCCTAAACACATTTCCCCTTTCGAAACGTCAGAGAGAAGCCGACATTCTCCCCAGACCTTCTGCCGTTACCTAGCTTACGTTGCCTCACGATTCCCCCTGAATGTATTTCTGCTGCTCTATCGATTGCTACATACATTCTACATTCAGTCTGAAACTGCTATACCAAAAGTTGTTTCTGTGACTTCAAAATGAGCGGCATTGTACAAAAACTCATCAGCGACTGGTTTTCTATCAAATCCAACCAATCAGAGTATCAAAGTTGATATCGTCATCATGCAGACCCATCGGTTTCTGGGACGAATCAGAACGGTCAGAATGTGTTTGGGTTCTAGAAATCATTGAGGAGGGAGGCAAATCCAGATTCATAGAGAAGAAGAAACATCAGTTGGCCGGAGTGATGTAGAAGGGTAGCCAGGCAATAGCTTAAGATGCTCCATGGTTTAGGATATCCGAGACTATGTCATCTCTGGTTTTGTTGAATGTGAAATTTCATATTACAACAATGATATTCTTTCCCTGCACTGTCTCTGTGAATAGGTTGTGCAATACAAGCCGTTCAAACTAAAACTTCCACGCCCTAAACAAACAAACATGCTCTCTTTGCCAAGCAGGTATAACAACATTTCTTAATAGCCAAGAAGGAGCTGATTTAAACAATTAGACAAGTTGAGTCAGCTATCCTCCTCAGAGAGCATGTAGAAGTTCAGAAGTGATACATGTTGCTGGTTAGAAACAAGTTGCACTAAATCATTTGTTTTTAATTCAACTATTGTATTGACCACTTCGGAGCATAGTGCCCAGCTAAAGGGCACAGTCTTTAAAAGCAACTACACCATTATTAAACCTGGGTTATTATACTGATAATAATAACAACATTTCATTTGTAGAGTGCATTTCCCAAGCTCAATTAACATAATGTAGGGGGGAAAAAACAACTAAAAACAGCATCAATACATCAAAAAGTAGAAACAAAGATCACAATGCATTAAAAAAATGACCTACTAATGAAAAGGGTAGACTTTAAGCAATCAAGAATTAGTTATTTTTTGAATTAGGAAATTGAAGCTGCCTCCTTGACATGTACAGCTAGAGCAAGATCACTTTGAGTCAAAATACAGGCCGAGATCAACAATCAGACTTAAAAATAAAAAACAGTACGTCTAAAATGTAAGCCTATTCAACATTAAACAATTAAAAACAGTTCTGTAGCAAAAAAGTTTCTGCAGCAACCTATAGGCCCAATACATTATCACTACATATTTGCTCCGCTTGAATTTAATCTTCTCAGACCATTTTGAAATTCTATACATTATTTTAAAAACGATTTATGTATATGTTCACACTGGTAATGGATCATTTGTTGTATTACTAGCGAGGCACAGCTAAGTAAGCATAATAGTTTCCTTCTATTGTTTTTACTTGATTGATGGCCCGTCTTAGTGAAGGGAGGGAGCAGTGGTGAGGCTGCGTCTCACCTGACTCATTGTCCCTCCGCCCTCCTTCCCTCTGCTGAGAAAAGGGGATAAAACATGTGCATGATAGCTCAGACACAGTGATCTGAGCGATCGAATTGGCCAGCTGTAGGCCTGCACGCTAAGAAAAGGTTCTATCTAAAACCTAAAAGGGTTATTTGGCTGTCCCCATAGGAGAACCCTTTGAAGAAACCTTTTTGGTTCCAGATAGAAATCTTTCGGGTTCCATGTAGAACCCTTTCCACAGAGGGTTCTACCTGTAACCAAAAAGGGTTCTATCTGGAACCAAAAAGGGTCCTACTTGGAACCAAAAAGGTTTATCCTATGGGGAGAGCCGAAGAACCCTTCTAGATCCCTTTTTTATAAGAGTGTATAGGTGCAATTGATTTGCTCTCTGGGCCTGCTGGGGATGTGGAGTTCAGACACATGAAATGGTTCAGAATGGAAACACTTTGCCTTCCAGACGCTAGGGCTGCTGAATCAAGTGCACCTACCACCTACCAGCACGAAACGAATACAAAAAAAGGAACGCTTTATCGTTGTTCTTTTTATAAAAATTTTGGTGATCAACTAGAAATGCTAGACCAGTCCATACCGATCGGCCGGTTGGTGACCCCTAAGCTAGAGCTTTCCAGTGCTGAGGGGCTGTTTTCACTTTGTCATTGTGTTTAGATTGATGAGGTAAAAAAATATTTAATCAATGTTAGAATAAGGCTGTAACATAACAAAATTAGTAAAAAGTCGATGGATCTGAATACTTTCTGAATGCACTGTACTTGCTCCCAGATGGTATACTTATCCATAGATTTGGACTGAACTGTCATTTTTATGCTGACACAAATATATACAAGGACAATTAGGGACTGTAACAAATAACTGGCAGACTGTCTAGATGCAATCAAGAGGTGGATGCAGTTGAACTTCCTGAAACTTAATTGCAGCAAAACATATCTTGCCATATTGGCTCTAAGAGTGCATAGAGCTGGCTGAGGACATTCTCCCTTTCTCTGGATGACAGCATCGCAGCTTCCCCACCACCAGAATCCTTGGTGAAATCCTTTACTGTAACCTCTCATTTGAAGCACACATCCACAACATCAAGAAAGTGTCATTTTTTCATCTATGTAACATTGATTGGATCAGGTCACTGTTGTCCGCTGTGGATGCTGAGAAGCTTGTGCATGCCTTGGTAACATCTCATCTTGACTTCTGCAATGAACTGCTGGCAGGAATCCCAGTAAGGCTCCTGTCTCAACTCCAGATGATCAAGAACGCAGCTGCGAGAATAATCTCACATACCACCCCAGAAAAATAACACCTGATTTATTCAACCTCCCATGGCTGCCTGTTCAATATAGGATCACATGTAAGATCATTCTGCTCACCTTTTAAGGTCCTCAAGGATGATGCACCTAAATACAGTATGCCAACCTCTAGAGAACTATTCCCCAGCACGCACTCTACGATCATCAGGCTCAAACAGCCTGGTCATACCGGCCACAACTCTTCACAGCATGAGTGACAGGAGATCCTCACATGTGGTCCCTCAGCACTGGAACGCTCTAGCTTAGGGGTCACCAACTGGTCCATCGGTATGGACTGGTCGATCTCCAAAGCATTTCTAGTTGATCACCAAACATATCTTTAAAAAACCCAACGATAAATGTGTTTAATTATTTTTTTATTAATTTCGCGCTGGTAGGTGGTAGGTGCACTTGATTCAGAAGCGTTTAAGAATAAGGCTATAATGTAACAAAATGTGGAAAAAGTCAATGGGTCTGAATACTTTCCGAAAGCACTGTATGTAGAGAACAGGAGTGGCCCCAGAACAGAGCCCTGTGGCTGTGGCAAGGTTGGATTTATAATTGGCAAGTGCCACAAATTATTGTCTATCAGTCAGCTAGGAGCGAAACCGCTGAAGAGCTGTGCTAAAGTATTTGCGCAAGGTCTTTAGTCTGTTGATGAGAAAGTCATGATTCACGGTGTCAAAGGCTGCTGTCATGTCCAGAACAAAAGGAAGCCAGTGTCTCCATCATCAGCTGCCATCAACAATTCAGCTGCCTCTGTGATCTGCCATGCATGGAAGCCGAACTGGAAGGATTCATGGAGACTGTTGGGTGAAAGGTCGTTCTGTAGCAGTATTGAGAACACACATTCAATGATCTTTGATAGAAAGAGCAGGTTGAAAATTAGTCTGTAATTGCGTTGGGTTTTGGGGTCAAGTCCAGTTTTTTTCAAGGTTGGTGTAATGGATACAGTTTCCAGGGAATTAGGCACAGTACCTGAATCAAGAGAGTAATTTATGAGTTTGGTTATAGTTGGACTGAGAAGAGTGAGGCTGGATTTCATAAGTGCTGTGAGATAGAGATGGGTATGAGTAACCGAGTACTCGAATTGACATCAAATCTCAATCTTTAACCAGGGATACATTTTTTTGGAGTCTTGAAGACAACCTTAATTTGCTTTGACTCTGGTGTTACATTTGCACATGTGCATTTGCGGGACACAAAAAATAAACCAAGCATCACACAGTTCTGCTCCCTAAATACCCTTTCCCCTCAGTGTCTCACTCAATTGCATTTCAATGTCCCAACTTGTAACGGCAGATTTCCTCCTCTTCGTCTGAAGAGGAGTAAGGATCGGACCAAGATGCGGCGTGATAAGTGTTCATGACGATTTTAATAACAAAAGCACTGAACACTATGAAATACAAAAACAATAAAATACGTGAAATAACAAAAAAATTAAAAACACAGACACGGAAACAAACACCCACAAACCAACAGTGAAACCCAGGCTTCCTAAAATATGGTTCCCAATCAGGGACAATGATAAACAGCTGCCTCTGATTGAGAACTATTTCAGGCCAAACACAGAATTAGAAGAAACATAGAAACACAAACAGCCTGCTCACCCCAACTCACGCCCTGACCATACTGAATAAAGACAAAACTAAGAAAATAAAGGTCAGAACGTGACAGTACACCCCCCCCCCCCCCCCCCCCCCCCCAAAGGTGCGGACTCCGGCCCTAAAACCTGAACCTATAGGGGAGGGTCTGGGTGGGCGTCTGTCCGCGGTGGCGGTTCTGGCACGGGACGTGGACCCCACTTCACCATAGTTCTAGTGCGCCTTTTCGCCCGCCCAGCGGCGACCCTCGCCACCGACCTTGGACTGGGGACCCTAGACATGGGTCCCGAATGGATGGGGGACTCTGGCAGCGCTGGAGTGAAGGACGCCTCCGGCAGCGCCGGACAGGCAGGAGATTCCGGCAGCTCCGGAGTGAAGGGCGATTCCGGCATCGCCTGGCTGGCTGGCGGGAGACTCTGGCAGCTCTGGACAGACGGGAGACTCTGGCAGCTCCGGACAGACGGGAGACTCTGGCAGCTCCGGACAGACGGGAGACTCTGGCAGCTCCGGACAGACGGGAGACTCTGGCAGCTCCGGACAGACGGGAGACTCTGGCAGCTCTGGACAGACGGGAGACTCTGGCAGCTCCGGACAGACGGGAGACCCTGTAGGCAGAAAACGGAGAGACAGTCTGGTGCGGGGGGCTGCCACCGGAGGGCTGGTGCGTGGAGGTGGCACTGGGTAGACCGGACCGTGCAGGTGTACTGGAGATCTTGAGCACCGAGCCTGCCCAACCTTACCTGGTTGAATGCTCCCGGTAGCCAGGCCAGTGCGGCGAGGTGGAATAGCCCGCACTGGGTTGTGCAGGCGAACCGGGGACACCATGCGTAAGGCTGGTGCCATGTACGCCGGCCCAAGGAGACGCACTGGAGACCAGATGCGTAGAGCCGACTTCATGGCACCTGGCTCGATGCCCACTCTACCCCAGCCGATACGAGGAGCTGGAATGTACCGCACCGGGCTATGCACCCGCACCTGGGACACCATGCGCTCCACAGCATAAAACAGTGCCTACCCGGTCCCTCTCGCTCTCCAGTAAGCACAGGAAGTTGGCGCAGGTCTCCTACCTGACTTCGCCACACTCCCTGTGTGCCACCCCCCAATACATTTTTGGGGCTGACTCTCGGGCTTCCAACCGCGCCGCCGTGCTGCCTCCTCATACCAGCGCCTCTCTGCCTTCGCTGCCTCCAGCTCTGCTTTGGGGCGGCGATATTCCCCTGGCTGTGCCCAGGGTCCTCTCCCGTCTAGAATTTCCTCCCAAGTCCCCATATTTCTCCCAATATTTTGAAATATTATACAAAGTCATGAATTTAAAAGGTTTGACAATGTTAACAGTGTAGTTAAAGTTAGTGTTAAGGGAGTAAGGATTTATAATCAGATTCTAAGAAGCAAAATTGTAGAAAGAGGCAGGGTTTATAATTTTGTGGGTGTGGCAACTAACGTTAGTGACGACCATACTTTGCGATCTGCGAGTGGCATTTAAAGTAAGCCTAGATTATTAACCCTCTAAAGATAGACAGGATCCACATGGATAATATGCAAAAACATTTGTTTGATAAAGACAAAGGGAGCATTTACATCACAATCAATAAGCCTAGGCCTACACACAAAACAACATTCGTGGCCATAATTCATCCCCTTGAGTGTTCACTGAAGTACTGTCCATTTAGGACAATTTAATCAATTTAGAACATTCCAAGGAACAGGCAGAATAAACTAAATCTAAGATATGAATATCGAAAGGAAATTTTGGTTTGTAACCATGAAAAATGTCTTTCAACTTGCCTAATTGACCTTGTTTCAAATGGTCACTCTGAGAATAACTGTTTAAGAAGCGAGATGTGAATCACTTCACACTATTCTGTTCTATTATATTCCCTTATGTTACATCATGTTTTTACTAAAAAATAGGTGTCTTGACTGTGATAAGGGCTCTGGAAATATGAGCGTCTTGTCTGCTAAACTAACAAAACAAGGCTTTGCCATTGCACAGCCATAAGCTTCTACAAGCAAACGCCACACTGCTGAGGTTAACCTTTTTGTTCCAGGATATAACCAGTTGATATTACAGTTTCAATAAATTAATCTTCAATGGTACTTTTTTTTCATTTAATTAATATACAGTACCATTCAAAAGTTTGGACACACCTACTCATTCAAGGGTTTACACTGTAGATTAATACTTCCGGCGCTGACAGAGATGGCCGCCTCGCTTCGCGTTCCTAGAAAACTATGCAGTTTTTTGTTGTTTTACGGGTTATTTCTTACATTCGTACCCCAGGTCATCTTAGGTTTCATTACATACAGTCGAGAAGAACTACTGAACATAAGAGCAGCGTCAACTCACCATCAGTACGACCAAGAATATGACTTTCGCGAAGCGGATCCTGTGTTCTGCCTTTCACCCAGGACAACGGAATGGATCCCAGCCAGCGACCCAAAAAAACAACTTCGTAAAAGGGGGAAACGAAGCGGTCTTCTGGTCAGACTCCGGAGACGGGCACATCTTGCACCACTCCCTAGCATTCTTCTCGCCAATGTCCAGTCTCTTGACAACAAGGTTGATGAAATCCGAGCAAGGGTAGCATTCCAGAGGGACATCAGAGACTGTAACATTCTTTGCTTCAGGGAAACATGGCTCACTGGAGAGACGCTATCGGAGTTGGTGCATCCAGGTGGTTTCTCCAAGCATCGCGCCGACAGAAACAACATCTTTCTGGTAAGAAGAGGGGCGGGGGTGTATGCTTCATGGTTAACGTGACGTGGTGTGGCCACAACAACATACAGGAACTCAAGTCCTTCTGTTCACTTGATTTAGAATTCCTCACAATCAAATGTCGACCGCATTATCTACCAAGGGAATTCTCTTCGATTATAATCACAGCCGTATATATTCCCCCCTAAGCAGACACATCGATGCCTCTGAACTAACTTTATTTGACTCTTTGCAAACTGAAATCCATATATCCGGAGGCTGCATTCATTGTAGCTGGGGATTTTAACAATGCTAATCTGAAAACAAGACTCCCTAAATTGTATCAGCATATCGATTGCGCAACCAGGGCTGGAAAAACCTTGGATCATTGCTATTCTAACTAACCACTGCTTTTAATCAGGGCAAGGTGACCGGAAACATGACCGAATACAAACAGTGTAACTATTCCCTCCGCAAGGCAATCAAACAAGCTAAGCGTCAGTATAGAGACAAAGTAGAATCTCAATTCAACGGCTCAGACACAAGAGGTATGTGGCAGGGTCTACAGTCAATCACGGATTACAAAAAGAAAACCAGCCCCGTCACGGACCAGGATGTCTTGCTCCCAGGCAGACTAAATAACTTTTTTGCCCGCTTTGAGGACAATACAGTGCCACTGACACGGCCCGCGACTAAAACATGCGGACTCTCCTTCACTGCAGCCGACGTGAGGAAAACATTTAAACGTGTCAACCCTCGCAAGGCTGTAGGCCCAGACGGCATCCCCAGCCGTGCCCTCAGAGCATGCGCAGACCAGCTGGCTGGTGTGTTTACGGACATATTCAATCAATCCCTATCCCAGTCTGTTGTTCCCACATGCTTCAAGAGGGCCACCAACCATTGTTCCTGTTCCCAAGAAAGCTAAGGTAACTGAGCTAAACGACTACCGCCCCGTAGCACTCACTTCCGTCATCATGAAGTGCTTTGAGAGACTAGTCAAGGACCATATCACCTCCACCCTACCTGACACCCTAGACCCACTCCAATTTGCTTACCGCCCAAATAGGTCCACAGACGATGCAATCTCAATCACACTGCACACTGCAACTAACCCATCTGGACAAGAGGAATACCTATGTGAGAATGTTGTTCATCGACTACAGCTCGGCATTTAACACCATAGTGCCCTCCAAGCTCATCATCAAGCTCGAGACCCTGGGTCTCGACCCCGCCCTGTGCAACTGGGTACTGAACTTCCTGACGGGCCGCCCCCAGGTGGTGAGGGTAGGCAACAACATCTCCACCCCGCTGATCCTCAACACTGGGGACCCACAAGGGTGCGTTCTGAGCCCTCTCCTGTACTCCTTGTTCACCCATGACTGCGTGGCGACGCACGCCTCCAACTCAATCATCAAGTTTGCGGACGACACAACAGTGGTAGGCTTGATTACCAACAACGACGAGACGGCCTACAGGGAGGAGATGAGGGCCCTCGGAGTGTGGTGTCAGGAAAATAACCTCACACTCAACGTCAACAAAACTAAGGAGATGATTGTGGACTTCAGGAAACAGCAGAGGGAACACCCCCCTATCCACATCGATGGAACAGTAGTGGAGAGGGTAGTACAGTTTTAAGTTGCTCGGCGTACACATCACAGACAAACTGAATTGGTCCACCCACACAGACAGCATCGTGAAGAAGGCGCAGCAGCGCCTCTTCAACCTCAGGAGGCTGAAGAAATTCAGCTTGTCACCAAAAGCACTCACAAACTTCTACAGATGCACAATCGAGAGCATCCTGTCGGGCTGTATCACCGCCTGGTACGGCAACTGCTCCGCCCACAACCGTAAGGCTCTCCAGAGGGTAGTGAGGTCTGCACAACGCATCACCGGGGGCAAACTACCTGCCCTCCAGGACACCTACACCACCCGATGTCACAGGAAGGCCATAAAGATCATCAAGGAAAACAACCACCCGAGCCACTGCCTGTTCACCCCGCTATCATCCAGAAGGCGAGGTCAGTACAGGTGCATCAAAGCTGGGACCGAGAGACTGAAAAACAGCTTCTATCTCAAGGCCATCAGACTGTTAAACAGCCACCACTAACATTGAGTGGCTGCTGCCAACACACTGACTCAACTCCAGCCACTTCAATAATGGGAATTGATGGGAAATGATGTAAAATATATCACTAGCCACTTTAAACAATGCTACCTAATATAATGTTTACATACCCTACATTATTCATCTCATATGTATATGTATATACTGTACTCTATATCATCTACTGCATCTTTATGTAATACATGTATCACAAGCCACTTTAACTATGCCACTTTGTTTACATACTCATCTCATATGTATATACTGCACTCAATACCATCTACTGTATCTTGCCTATGCCGCTCTGTACCATCACTCATTCATATATCTTTATGTACATATTCTTTATCCCCTTACACTTGTGTCTATAAGGTAGTAGTTTTGGAATTGTTAGCTAGATTACTTGTTGGTTATTACTGCATTGTCGGAACTAGAAGCACAAGCATTTCGCTACACTCGCATTAACATCTGCTAACCATGTATATGTGACAAATAAATTTGATTTGATTTGATTTAATAGTGAAGACATCAAAACTATGAAATAACACATATGGAATCATGAATCAAGTATCCACCCTTTGCCTTGATGACAGCTTTGCACACTCTTGGCATTCTCTCAACCAGCTTCACCTGGATTGCTTTTCCAACAGTCTTGAAGGAGTTCCCACATATGCTGAGCACTTGTTGACTGCTTTGCATTCTCTGCCGTCCAGCTCAACCATTTTTTAATTGGGTTGAGGTCAGGTGATTGTGGAGGCCAGGTCATCTGACGCATAACTCCATCACTCTCCTTCTTGGTCAAATAGCCCTTACACAGCTGATACGTTCCTATTCATTCCCACTATGCCTGTAGAATAGGAAATTAAATTAATTGTTATGATTACTGGATGAAGTTAAACACCATTCAGACCAGCCTTCCTGATTAAACTTTCGTAAACTAAATTACTCCATCGTCACTTAAATCAGGCATTCGGTTTAGGAGGACAATAGACCACAATTGGCACCGCATTTTCAGTAGTAGTAATCCATTTATAAACAAAGTATTCAAATGAGGCTGGGTTCTCTATTGGAATTCCCTTTACTTTCAATTTTGATCAACAGATCATTGCTATCCCAACTTCTCGGTGGCCAGTGTTGCGAGGCTGAGCAATGTGCTGAAAGCCAAGGGCTGTGGCCTGGTTTAATCATTTGGTTGTTGCAAAGTCTCTGTCAAGCACAGCAAATAATACATTTGATCAACAATGAAATCAGCCAAATGGGGAGATTGATATATTAGCAGAGGGTCATCTGCAGTTTTTTGTACTCTGTTTGTGATCAGTATTTGCTGGGGTTGCGTATGCTGACTCTTTGCCAAGGTCCCTGACCAAATAGATGAAAGCAGAGTAGACTGAGCATTTGTTAGATTGGCGAGGGGCCCTGTATAGCTTCTTCTGATTGGATGAGGCTCCTGCTGCAAGAGTGGACGGCTGCAGGTGGTCGGAGTGGCTGACCATTCTCTATTCTCTCAGGGGAGTTTCTGGGTCGGCAAACAGCCTGCGCATAGGTCAACCTGCCTGGTTGTGGCTCCTTTTGCAGGTTTGGGGCTGCCATGGAGGGCAGAAGTGGCCCAGTATCCAGTCTCTGCATAGGGCCTCTGGGTATGTGAACGGTTTGGGTGTAGCTCAGTCTACCTGGATGCAGTTCTTGGGAGGGAAGAAATGGAGGGTGGTGTTGGGGGCGGTGTTCCTGGCTGTTCTCCAGCCTCTGTTAGGATCCTGTAGATACGGGTCTGGAGGAGCGTCTGGATTGTCTCAGGGAGTTGGAAGCTTCTCAGATCAAAAAGGCAAAAGCTAAAAGTAAAAATGTTAAAAGCAAGGGCAACGGTAAACCTATACCAGCACTCTTTATAAATACAGGCCCTGTTTTGTTTTTTTAAGAATGTATCTCTCACACGATGGTGGTCAATTTCCGTCATATAATGTCAAGTGATTTAAGCATCTGAAAAATCTTCCTTGAGTCATTCTTGAGATAGGTGTGTGAGTGGGATTGAGGACTGTGAAACAGACTTGGTACTCACTTCAGGCCACAGAGCAAACAATATTTTACTTAAAACATTGTAACAATTATAATAATATTGAAATAAATCAATACAATATACAGTACATTTACAAGTTCATTCCACATGGCTCAAAAGTTAGGTAAATTAAAGGAAAGATTAATCCATTTAGATTTTTTACATATTGTTTGGTCATCTCTGAGCAATGCATGTTATATCGATTCCCAGGTTAATTTCATATTTTCATGTGTATCTGAGCTCTTGTCGTTCACTCAGGCAGAAAATACAGGCGGTATGACGCAAAATGCATCATATGATACAAAGCGCATCATACCGGCTATTTTTCTGTATTTTGAAAGTTGTTTATCTTGCAAAGTTGATCACAGACATGCAAAACATTTTGGGACTGTATCAAGTGTGGACTAATGAATCAAATACCAAAATATAGTTTTTGAGTGGATTTGTCCTTTAAGTGCAGTGAAGCAAATGTATTGCTATATCAAATCTTGAAAAACATTTTGAAGTGTCAAACAATTGGCTGGAAACCAACAATGTTATTATATTCACACACAGATTCACCTGTCAATATTTTGTCCCACCCGTTTCTCATATTGTCCCTCCCAAAAGATTTGTACATCACCTGCAAGGCATGACAAAATTAGTGGCGTCAGAACACCTAACTAGTTTTCACCTGACCAGTTTTCTTACCAAATTAGTATCAAAGGAAAAAACAAAGATGGTATTAACCTAAAGACCTCCCACATATTTACCTGCCCATTTTGTGTTCCTCCCTTATTTCATATTATCTCTTGTGCTTCCCAAAATATTTTAGTTACAGGCAAGACAAGAACTTTGGAATCAGATCAGCTCTGAAGTGATTTAACTAGTAACTACAGATACATTGGCATGACCGTATGCACTGTGAAAAGTTAGATTTCCAAAAAAACATTTAGAGCAGAACTAGACAGATGATGAGCTTTTAGAATAGAGGCACATTGTGATTGTTTTCGTCATAGGCAAATTCCTTCCTCAATTGATATTTGGTGAATTTAAAGGAATAAGGAGGCTGGCAGTGGTGTTTGTTGTAGGTAAGTCTTTTTTTATTTTTTTACAGTATATAAATGGAACTTGGCGGTAACAGTTTACTTACATGTTTTTTAAAAGCATATCAAATTATAATTTCACCTTGCAAAAAATACAACGCTAATGTGGATTTGACTATATTATTTTATGTATTATGTGCTATATTTTAAAAACCCTTCACTTTTGATGAACTACACCTATTACTGTCACAAAACAAGTATAGAATTCAGAGTGAATTTCAGGGCACTTGCAGACCAATTAAAATGACTTTAGCTCTTTTATAAAGTAACACGATTGAAGTGATGCAAAATTAGGCTGATTTCTCATACAACATTTTTACTGTGAAATTTCACCAGGATGTAAAGTGCCCTCGGAAAATATTCAGACCCGTTGACTTCTTACACATTTTGTTAAGTTACAGCCTTATTCTAAAATGTATTAAATATGTATTAATATGTACAAACACAATCTACAAACAACACCCCATAATGACACAGCGAAAACAGGTTTTAAGATTTGTTTTATTTATTTAAAACGGAAATACCTTATTTACATAAGTATTCAGCCCCTTTGCAATGAAACTCGAAATTGAGCTCAGGTGCATCCTGTTTCTATAATGTCTGCAGTATTGAAGGTCCCCAAGAACACAGTGGCCTCCATCATTCTTAAATGGAAGATATTTGGAACCTCCAAGACTCTTCCTAGAGCAATTGGGGGAGAAGGGCCTTGGTCAGGGAGGTGCCCAAGAACCCGATGGGCACACTGACAGAGCTCTAGAGTTCCTATGTGGAGATGGGAGAACCTTCCAGAAGGACAACAGCAGCACTCCACCAATAAGGCCTTTATGGTAGAGTTACCAGACAGAAGCCACTCCTCGGTAAAAGGCACATGACATCCCGCTTGGAGTTTGCCAAAAGGCACCTATAGATTCTCAGAACATGAGAAACAAGATTCTCTGATCTGATAAAACCAATAGCGGAAACTTGGCACAATCCCTACGGTGAAGCACGGTGGTGGCAGCATCATGCTGTGGGGATGTTTTTCAGCGACAGGGACTGGGAGACAAGTTAGGATCGAGGCAAAGATGAACGGAGCAAAGTACAGAGAGAACCTTGATGAAAACTTGCTCCAGAGTGCTCAGGACTTCAGACAGGGGCAAATGTTCACCTTCCACCAGGACAATGACCCTAAGCACACAGCCAAGACAATGCAGCAGTAGCTTCGGGAAAAGTCTCAATGTCCATGAGTGGCCCAGCTAGAGCCCAAAATGTAACCTGAAAGACCTGAAAGACCTGAAAGACCTGAAAATAGCTGTGCAGCAACGCTCTCTTCCAAGCTGACAGAGCTTGAGAGGATCTGCAGAGAATAATGAGAGAAACTCCCTAAATACAGGTGTGCCAATCTTGTAGCGTCATACCCAAGAAGACTAAATTCTGTAATCACTTCTGGGCTGCTTCTGCAAAGTACTGAGTAAAGGGTCTGAATACTTATGTAAATGTACTATTTCTGTAAATCATAAATCAGCAACAACAACAAAAAACAACAGAGGTTGATGAGGGGGAAAGACACAATTTAATAAATTTTAGTATAAGGCTGTAGCAAAATGATGAAAAGTTCAAATGGTCTGAATACTTTCCAAAGGCCCTGTTCATGTTTACAGCAGTTATAGTCGGTGTTGTGAAATAATTCACACCCTAGCAAAGTTTTCATTTTATTCTACAAAAGCTACTCTACAAAGAAGTATCGGAAATGTTTTAACTGAGATGTCTTGATTGCATTCACACCCCTTGATATGTCATACCATATTTAAGTCTAGATTCTATACAAATCAAATCAAAGTTTATTTGTCACGTGCGCCGAATACAACAGGTGTAGTAGATCTTACAGTGAAATGCTTATTTACAGGCTCTAACCAATAGTGCAAAAAAGGTATTACCGCTAAAGTTCTGAGCTGTAGCACGATTGGAATTTAAAGACAATGTTCCCATGTTTGCAGGATGCATTAACGGTAAACTCTGCATACGCTAAATTGAAAGTCACCTTTCTAGCATTTAGTCACCTTTCTAGCACCTTTCTAGCATTTAGTCACCTTTCTGGCATTTAATCTAGCATTTAGTTCAAGTGCAAATGTTTCCTTACCAAGTTACACATTTACTTGAATGCAGTCTGTCACAGTAGTGGTTAAAGGCTAAGTAAAAACATTTACAACCAAAACTCTATTTGGTTGTTTTTTGGTGATTTAACATTTTTGAGAAACTTACCTCAAACAGAAAATCACTTCCTTATCCTGGTTGCGTAGTATGGGGACCTGAAAAAACATGAACAATGGCTCCAAAAACACCTAAATATGTCCTTTTAGAGACAGCTCTCAGAATAGTGATGCAGGTCTTTAGATGTTGTACACTTGAAATTGTGTCATTCCGAACTTGATCTGCAATGTCATATTCCCTTTTGCGCAATGTGTGCCATTTCCCCTAGCTGCTGTTCCATTCTCTGTGCCCGCTGCAACAGATAACTGCCAAAATTAAGAAAACACCATAACAAAGTGTCTTAAAAGGGCGTGGGCCACCTCGAGCCGCCAGAAAAACTTAAATGCGCTTGGCATAGATTCTACCAGTGTCTGGAACTTCCTGTGTAGAAGCACACCATGCTTTCAATATACTTTCTATCTCTCATGTGTTTCCTTTATTTTGGCAGTTACCTGTAGAATGGACAGAGAATTATTGCTCCAGTCGCAATAAAATGTCATATAACGTTGCAGATAAAATTCAGAATAACCTGCATCACTATACTGAGAGATTTGCAGTTTAAAAGTATGCATTTGGTTGTTTTTGGAGCCTTTGTTTATGTTTTTTGGGGTCCCCATATTACACAAGGATGAGGAAGTAATTTACTGTTTGGTTTAAGTTTTCTCAAAAATGTGAAATCTCTAAACACATATCTTGCCCCTTCTATAACATTCCATTTACATAAACAAATTTGTTTGTAAAAAAAAAAAAAAATGGAATATGACCGACCTGTCAATCTAATTTATATGTTTCTTTCTATTCAGAAAACAACTGCATGAACTGAGTTCAGAATGAAGACTCATAAACTGACAGCTACTTTTTTCACCATGGGTATGTAGTACACTGTATTTTCTCCTTTTTCATTTTTACATAACACATTTTGCAACTCAAACCCGAATAGATATTCATGATGTGTTGTCACAGATTAATTTAAATAATCCCAACATGTACAATTAAATAGTCAGGAAGGTGATAAAATAGTCCATATCCCTTTGGATAAAGCATATGATTGTTCAAGAACATAGATACAAAATCCAAATAAAAACTAAAATAAAATAATTTAATTGCTAAATATTTCATGGAGACAGTTTTGCGTGTTTCCTGGTCTACTGTAACAACCCAATTAAATATTAAATGGAAAAAGTGGAGGAGGTAAATATTATCACACTGCTGAATGTCATTTCCTTACATTCCTGTATGGAAAAATGTGCCATCATGTAAACAAACAAACAAAAAATGTGTGCGCTAATCTTAATAAAGTGTAAGTAATGTTCAGTAACACTTTACTGTAGGTGGTGTGGTATATGGCCAATATACCACGCTTAGGGCTTTGTTTTCGCACGACGCAACTCGGAGTGCCTGGATACAGCCCTTAGCCGTGGTATATTCATCATATATCACAAACCCCCAAGGTGCCTAATTTCTATTATAAACTGGTTACCAATGTAATTTGAGTGGTAAAAATGACTGTTTTGTCATACCCATAGTATACAGTCTGATATACCACGGCTGTCAGCCAACCAGCATTGAGGGCTCAAACCACCCAGTTTAAAAAACACACAGTTTTAAATAGTTATGTGTAATGGAATAAGATGTTGTAAAAGTAGTTACAATGTGTGTTATAGATGACTGTTCATCCTGTTGTCATATGCTCTAATGTCAACTGTTAATAATAACTGCTATAACACTGTCTCAATGAAAAATGTCATATGTTATTACATGCTACAGTATATAAGAGTCTAAATACCAGCTGTTATAACAAGGTGTTATGTCACTTGCCAACCTCTGTGTCACATTATTACATTGAATGGAATGATGTGTGTCATTCAAAACCATGCCATATGCCATTATAAATTGTGCACAGACAGACACCTTGTTATTAATTTGAGGTGTTATAAAGCAGCTATGAATGTGCTTGTACCACAAGATGAGTTGAGAATCACAAAACATTACCATTTAAAGGATATCAAAGAAACATGGGAAAAAGGGAGTACAGATGTATTTAGAATGTTTTATTTAGACAACGAGACAATGAACTTCTTTGAGTTGCACAAACTGGACCATGTCCAGGTATAAACCCAAAAAGTATCCCGCTTTCAATGACGTTCAGCTTATAAAGGCTTCATAAAGCCTTCATAATACCTTCATAAGCACTACATAAATGTGTTACAAAACATCTATAATCGTATGTCATGCTTTATAAAGGGTTAAATGGGGCATAACTGTGTGACAATCACTCATGTCAAATGTGACATATCCCACTATGTTGAATATGATATAAACATGTGCTTCATAAAGGATGGCATGCACTCTAAAGTGATATGTTAGTCACATTACACCTAATCTCATTCCCAGACACTTCCGCCCAAATGAACGGAAGGTCTGGTGGACCAACAAATCAAATTTGTCCTTCATTAGTTAGGTCTAAATTCTAATTTTAAGAAGATAAATTGTGGAAATGGGCAGGATTTAACAATAATTATGCATTTCTGACTGTGTTAAGTAGTGACAATGTCAAATACTTTACTCGGTAAGGTCACTCCTATAGAATTCTATTGTCAATCCTACAAAGCCCAACTTTGAATGGTTGATATCCCAGGCTTATATGTGCTGTGTGTTTAATAGCCTAGGGACAACGTTTTACCAAGACACACTTACCTTGATGAAAGCCCCCAAACTAAAGAAATTGATAGTGTCTTTCCTCTGGAACCAAGATACATGTTCCTCAGTACACAATCACCCACACAACAACATAAGTTTTGCAGGTCTATCAACCCATTTAAATAGCTCTCACACCCTACAGTAACCTGTGATCATGAGATAACCTTCATTAATCAGCACAGGGTTAATCACCAATTTATTTACACTTTTGTTCAGTATCCTGTAATACTTAGATTGAAGTGAGACACCTTTGGTCATTCATAAAACATCCATAAAGAGTCTGTATTGCATGACACTGTACTTAATTTAAAGTCAGACACCTTCGGTCATTTATAACACATACATAAATGCCATATATCATATGGCGCTGTACTTAAAATTAAGTCAGACACATTTGGTCATTCATAACACATACATAAATGCCTTATATCATGTGACACTGTCCTTAAAATTAAGTCAGACACCTTTGGTCATTCATAACACATACATAAAGGCTTAATGATGCAAACACAAATGTATCAACACTTAGGGAATTATCACCAACAGTTCAAACAAATAATCATTAAAGACATTTAAACCATACATTTCCTTTTATTTGTACATGGCTTTATCTAAGGAGATTCGTATTTAGCTGAGCCTGCTAGGTAGCTACATTTTGGCAGTGGTGGAAAAAGTACTCAATTGTCATACTAAATAGAAAATGATTCAAGTTAAAGTGGAAGACAACCAGTACAATACTACTTGAGTAACATCCATACCTTCCTAGGACCCCGTAAACGTCCTCTTTCAAATAAACTTATTTTTGCCTCCCTCTGGAGGTCGGATGCATCATTACATTGATTTATATCACTTCACTGCAATGTTACTTCAAACAGGTGGTCCTTACAAAAACACTTACCCAGCTTGACTGCCTTAGGGCACAGACATGGCAAAGCAATAGCTGAATTTGTCTAGAGCCGGCATATCTAAATATATAACTGTCATAGCCCTACAATAAAGAATGTGACCTGCACACTTTCTTACACCTAAGTGTATGTGAAGAAGTAATTTAACATCGGACGCAGACATAGCATATGTTCAGGACGACACAATACAAGTCCTTTACATAGCCCTTCTCCCCTTGTCGATAAGAGGGACACACTGTTAAAATAGTTGATTTAGACATTCACAAATGTAACAGATTTTGACAATCACTAATGTCATGACATGTCTGGTTAAGTAATAAAGAATGTAAAATATTTTGGGTAGATGTTTTCTAAAATAGATTATAACTACATATGGACATATTATAATGTTTGAAAAAGCTTATTCATTCACATATTTGTATGTGTTATTATATTTTATTGTGTACTAGATCATATGTGTTGACATAAATAAACAATTCCAGGTGAAAGCCAAAGGTCATAGCTTTCAAAAGTCATAGCGAAACAGTGCAACACGTCTATCAGCTCAACTGGTTAACTGCTACAAAGTAATATAATTACAACAAATAAAGGTTAACTTATTTGTTTTCGCTGTCCAGTGGTGCATTTGATTTGCAAACTCATCACATGATCAGTGTCCCGTCAGCAACACTAAAAATGTATTTCCAGATCACGGAATTTCAGAAATGTTCTAAATAAAAGTCCCCCACGTAGTAGTAGAAAAGTGTCAATAATCATATGAAAAATAATTGTTTACACATTAACAATGTTTCATATGTGTTCATTTTTAAGTGACATTTGTTTAAATTTGGGTTTTGTTCCAAAATAAAATAAATGCTCCCAATGCGAATCCCTGTATACGGAATACTGTACATATTGGGCTTAGAGCAAGAACTATTCTGGGTGCCGCAGTAAAAGTATTGTAGAAAATATTCAGTATGGTCCGTAGAATGTATACAGTATATGGTGTCATTTCATGGGGCTCTGAATAATTCAAATCAAATCAAATCAAATACGGAGTGTTGCTGACCTTATACTCCACCCATTCCATTTGCGACGAATCACATCACGTGTGCTTACTGAAAACCCGCTAACCAAACAACAGTGCAGGACATGCTCACTGAATTAAAGGGCAACTACACTCAAAAAAAAGTTTCTTAGATTTTTCCCAGACCTCAAAAGTCATACCCTGATGTGGTTTAAGCATTGTTCTGAATGTTGATCTAATTTTGTTGTTTTTCTATAATTAAAAAAAAGTGTGAAAAAAACAGAAACAAATAGGGGAAATCCGAAACCTGGAAAAACAAAACCAAGAAAATGGAATTTGGGAAAAAAGCAACTATCCCTACAACAACAAAAGCCTAAATTAGTTCAGGAGTAAAAACATCACATAACACATAATCACATAATAAGTTGCATGGACTCACTCTGTGTGCTATAATAAATCAAATCTAATTTTATGGGTCACATACACATGGTTAGCAGATGTTATTGTGAGTGTTGCGAAATGCTTGTACTTCTAGTTCCGACAGTGCAGCCACATCTAACAAGTAATCAAACAATTCCACAGCAACTACCTAATGCACATAAATCTAAGTAAAGGAATGGAATAAGAATATATAAATGTATGGGTGAGCAATGACAGAGCGGCATAGGCAAGATGCAATAGATGGTATAAAATACAATATATACATACTATGAGATGAGTAATGCAAGATATGTAAACATTATTTAAGTGGCATTATTAAAGTGACTAGTGATCCTTTTCTTAAAATGGCCAAGGATTTCAAGTCTGTATGTAGGCAGCAGCATCACTGTGTTAGTGATGGCTGTTTATCAATCTGATGGCCTTGAGATAGAAGCTGTTTCTCGGTCCCAGCTTTGATGCACCTGGACTGACCTCGCCTTCTGGATGGTAGTGGGGTGAACAGGCAGTGGCTCGGGTGGTGGTTGACCTTGCTGATAATTTTGGCCTTCCTGTGACACCGGGTGTTGTAGGTGTCCTGGAGGGCGGGCAGTTTGGAAGACCCATTTGTGACCAAACTTTAAATTCCTGACTGATGTCTTGAGATGTTGCTTCAATATATCCACATCATTTTCCTTCCTCATGATGCCATCTATTTTGTGAAGTGCACCAGTCTCTCCTACAGCAAAGCACCCCCACAACATGATGCTGCCACTCCCGTGCTTCACGGTTGGGATGGTGTTATTCGGCTTGCAAGCCTCCCGCTTCTTGCTCCAAACATAGCGATGGTCATTATGGCCAAACAGCTCTATTTTTGTTTCATCAGACCAGAGGACATTTCTCAAAAAAGTACGATCTTTGTCTCCATGTGCAGTTGCAAACCGTAGTCTGGCTTTTTTATGGTGGTTTTGGAGTAGTGGCTTCTTCCATGTGAGCGGCCTTTCAGGTTATGTCGATATAGAACTCGTTTTACTGTGGATATAGATACTTTTGTACTTCTTTTCCTCCATCATCTTCACAAGGTCCTTTGCTGCTGTTCTGGGATTGATTTGCACTTTTCGCACAAGTACGTTCATCTCTAGGAGACAGAATGCGTCTCCTTCCTGAGCGGGATGACGGCTGTGTTTATACTTGCGTACTATTGTTAGTACAGATGAACGCAGTACCTTCAGGCGTTTGGAAATTGCTCCCCAGGATGAACCAGTCTTGTGGGGGTCTACAATTATTTTTCTGAGGTCTTGGCTGATTTATTTGGATTATCCTATGATGTCAAGCAAAGAGGCACTGAGGTTGAAGGTCGGCCTTGAAATACATCCACAGGTACACCGCCAATTGACTCAAATTATGTCAATTAGTCTATCAGAAGCTTCTAAAGCCATGACATAATTCTGGCATTTTCCAAGCTGTTTCAAGGCACAGTCAACTTAGTGTATGTAAACTTCTGACCCACTGGAATTGTGATACAGTGAATTATAAGATCTGTCTGTAAATAATTGTTGGCAAAATGACTTGTGTCATGCAGAAAGTAGATGTCCTAAAGGACTTGCCAAAACTATAGTTTGTTAACAAGAAATTTGTGGAGTGGTTGAAAAACGAGTTTTAATGACTCCAACCTAAGTGTATGTAAACTTCCGACTTAAACTGTATGTAAAAGGCATTTGTGACCCATTTTAGGAAACTATGCATATGTAGTGGGGTCACTACTTCAAAGGAGAGCCGTTTGAACGTAAACTTTAAAAAAAAAAATCAAAATGCGTATTCTGCCAGAAATGCCTTCTGAAACGTGAACTTTCTTGAGTCTTAATAACAAACTTGTATGCCATCTATCAATATGAATACAATTGTTAAATTACGAGGCTAGTTGGTAAAGCCACAGATTAGCTGAGATAATGAGTGGGCTGGACATGCCGAGAGATGAGTTTGGATTGGTCTGCCATATAGTACGCTTCTGACTATTTGAGCTGGTCAGTATGTCTAGGTAATCCTGTCTAATGCGGCATTTAATTTTTTTTTTTTTGCGTAGTAAAACTATATTCTGATTTATTTAACACTTTTTTGCTTACTACATGATTCCATATTTGTTATTTCATAGTTTTGATGTCTTCACTATTGTTCTACATTGTATATGGTAAAAATAAAGAAAAAGCCTTGAATGAGTAGGTGTGTTCAAACTTTGACTGGTACTATATGTCTTATGAATGACTAAAGGTGTCTGACTTCATAGTAGGTACAGCATCATATGATATAAAGCATTTATGTATGTGTTATGAATGACCAAAGGAGTCTGACTTTAAAGTAAGTACAGCTTCATCACAAAGTCAGACACCTTCAGTCATTCATAACACATTCATAAAGACTATACACATAACGCCATCATGCAATATAGTCTTAAAGAGAATATGTTATGAATGACCAAAGGTGATCACTTCAAATTTTGTAAATGTGATATTTCAGTTTATATTTGTAATAAATGTAAAAAAAAAAATTTTTTGCATTGTCATTACAGAGTATTGTGTGTAGATTGATGAGGGGGGAAAAAACAATTTAATCCAGTTTAGAATAAGGATGTAACCTAACAAAATGTGGAAAGAGACAAGGGGTCTGAAAACTTTCCAAATGCACTGTAGTGGGTTACGTCACATTTGGCATGAGTAATTATGTCACAGAGTTATGCCACATTTATAAAACCTTATAAAGCATGACATACAGTCATAGATGCTTCTTAACACATTTATGTAGTGCTTTTGAAGTTATTATGAACATAATTTAATGCGGGAATACTTATGACTGATTATGACAAATGACATTAGGTGTTATATAGATGTTATGAAGTATTTCTGAAAGCATACATAACGACACATATAGTAAAGTTTGACCTAATGTACTTCAAAATCAATAAGGAGAGTGGCTACATATAATAATTATTTTGTTTACTCAAATATAAGTGGAATTTATAACATACTGCACGCATCTGATGAAGAGTAAGAGTAGAAAAATCGATACTGTACTATCAAATATACTAACCATTCATCTCATAAATCAGTGTTCGTATTCTGGAATATCCATGGAGTTTCGACAATAACCACAGCCTCCAGAAGAGCAGCTCCTTCAACAAGAGCTGCTTTAACAACCACAACTGCAGCTTCTAGGACCACATTAGCTCGAACAACAACCAAAAAAGCACCTCCTATGACACCAAACCTAGCTGCTTCCAGAACCAGAAAAGCAGCCCATACCACAACCACAACTGCAGCTCCTTGTAAAAAACATGTAGCTCATTTGACCAGCACAACTAAAGCAGCTAAAACGCCAACGAGATCTGCAACAACTGCAGCTCCTACAACAAAAACTTTAACTACAAAAACAAACCCAAAAATACCCAATACGGTAACAACTGCAGCATCTACTACGAAAATATTTGTCAATCCTGCGACCACTACAACTGCTGAAGCTACTACAACAACCACAACAGCAGCTCTAACAGCAACCAGAATTGAAGATCCTTCTAAAATAACCACAACAACATCCCCAACGACAACTGCAGCTCCTACGACCACTACAACTGTTGCAGTTCCTACAACACCAACTGCAGCTGCTTCCACAACCACTATCACAGCCCCTACTGCAACAACAACTGCAGCACCTACGACAACAACAACTTTAGCTACTATAGCCAGCACAACAGCAGCTGCTACGACAATCACTGCAGCTTCTATAACATCTACAACAAGCACAACAATACCCCCTATGGCAACAACTACAGCTTCTACAAAAACAACAATTTTAGATCCTGCAACCACTACAACTGCTGAAGGTACTACGACAACCCCAACATCAGCTCCTACGACACCAAAGGTAGCTGCTTCCTCAAGCACTACAGCAGCCCCTACTGAAACCAGAACTGAAAATCATTCTACAATAACCACAACAACATCCCCAACGACAACTGCAGCTCCTACTACAACAACTGGAGCTCTTCCTGCAACAACAACTGTAGCTGCATCCACAACCACTACTGCACCCCCTTCTGCAACAACAACTGCAGCTCCGACAACAACAACTTTATCTACTATAACCAGCATAACGGCAGCTCCTACAACAACCACTGCAGCTTTTACATCATCATCAGCAGCAGCTACTAATACAAAAAATGTAGATCCTTTTACCACTATAACTGCTGCAGCTCCTACGACAATCACAACTGAAGGTCCGACTACCATTTTAACTCCTACGACAACCACAACTGAAGCACCTACAGGAACCACAACAACAACTGTAGCACCTACGACAACCACAACAACATCCTTTTCGACAACTGCAGCTCCAACCACTGTAGCTCCTACAACGTCAATCAAAACTGCAGGACCTACTACCATTGTAAGCCCTACGACAAACACAAATGTAGCTCCTACAGCAACCACAACAGCAGCTAGTACAACAACTGGAGCTCCAACGACCACTACAACTGCAGCAGCTCAAACAACACCAACTGTAGCTGCATCCACAACCACTACTGCAACCCCTTCTGCAACAACAACTGCAGCTCAGACAACAACAACTTTATCTACTATAACCAGCATAACGACAGCTCCTACAACAACCACAGCAGCTTTTACATCATCATCAGCAGCAGCTACTAATACAAAAAATGTAGATCCTTTTACCACTACAACTGCTGCAGCTCCTACGACAATCACAACTGAAGCTGCTTCCACAACCACTACTGCAACCCCTACTGCAACCACAACTGAAGCTGCTTCCACAACCTCTACTGCAACCACAACTGAAGCTGCTTCCACAACCTCTACTGCAACCCCTACTGCAACCACAACTGAAGCTTCTTCTACAACAACTGTAGCACCTACGACAATCACAACAAAATCTCCTTTGACAACTACAGCTCCTACGACAACAACAGTAGCTCCTACAACGCCAATAACAACTGCAGGTCCTACTACCAATTTAACTCCTACGACAAGCACAAATGTAGCTCCTACAGCAACCACAACAGCAGCTAGTGCAACAACTGTAGCTCATATTACCACGACAAATGCAGCAACTACAACAGCAATCATAACAGCAGGTCCTACTACCATTATAACTCCGACAACAACTACAACTTCAGCTCCTACAGAAATCACAACTGTAGCTCCTACAAACCCCGCAATTGCAACTTCTACTACGACAACTGTAGCTCCTACGACCACAACAACTGCAGGAGGTCCTACAACCAAACCAGCAGCCACTAATGCAACAAGTACTGCACCTTCTACAACAACAACTTTAGGTACTATAGCAAGCACAACAGCAGCTGCAACTGCAGCTTCTACAACATCAAAAATAAGCCCAACAGAACCCCCTACAGCAACAAGTGCAGCTTCTACTACAAAAATAATTGTAGATCCTGTGACCACTACAACTGCTGAAGCTGCTACAACAACCACAACAGCAGCTCCTACAACACCAACTGTAGCTGCTTCCACAACCAGTACCACAGCCCCTACTGCAACCAGAACTGAAGATCCTTCTACAAAAACCATAACATCATCCCCTACGACAACTGCAGCTTCTACTACAACAGGAGCTCCTATAACCACTACAACTGCAGCAGCTCCCATAACAACAACTGTAGCTGCTTCCACAAGCACTACTGCACTCAATACTGCAACAACAACTGCAGCACCTACAACAACAACTTTAGCTAGTATAACAAGCATAACAGCAGCTCCAACGACAACCACTGCTGCAGCTACTAATACAAAAAATGTTGCTCCTACGACAATAACTGTAGATCCTGATACAACTACTACTGCTGAAGCTACTATGAAAACCACAACAGCAGATCCAACAACACCTGTACCTGCTTCCACAACCACTACTGCAACCCCAACTGCAACCACAACTGAAGCTTCTTCTACAACAACTGTAGCACCTACGACAACCACAACCACATCCCCTTCGACAACTGTAGCTCCTACAACGCCAATCACAACTGCAGGTCCTACTACCACTTTAACTCCTACGACAAGCACAAATGTAGCTCCTACAGCAACCACAACAGCAGCTAGTACAACAACTGTAACTCCTATGACCACTACAACAACTACAACAGCAACAGCAATCATAACTGCAGGTCCTACTACCAGTTTAAATCCTACAACAACCACAACTGTAGCTCCTATGACCACAAAAACTGCAGGAGCTCCTACAACAACTGTAGCTGCTTCCACAACCACTACAACATCCCCTACAACTCCAGCAACAACAGCTTCTACTACAACAACTGGAGCTCCTACGACCACTACAACTGCAGGAGCTCCTACAACAAAAGCTTTATCTGCTTCCAGAACCACTACAGCAGCCCCTACTGCAACAACAACTGCAGCTCCTTCAACAACAACTTTAGGTACTTTCGCAAGCACAACAGCAGCTGCTACGACAATCACTGCAGCTTCAATGACATCTACAACAAGCCCCACAATACCCCCTACGGCAACAGCTGCAGGTTCTACTACAACAACATCCCCTACGACAACTGCAGCTCCTACTATAACAACTGGAGCTGCTTCCACAACCACTACTGCACCCACTACTGCAACAACAACTGCAGCTCCTACAACAACAACTTTAGCTAGTATAACAAGCATAACAGCAGCTCCAATGACAACCACTGCAGCTTCTACTACATCTACAGCTACTAATACAAAAAATGTTGCTCCTACGACAACAAGAGCAGCTCCTATGACAATAACTGTAGATCATGTTACAACTGCTGCAGCTACTATGAAAACCACAACAGCAGCTCCAACAACAACACCTGTATCTGCTTCCACAACCACTACTGCAACCCCAACTGCAACCACAACTGAAGCTTCTTCTACAACAACTGTAGAACCTACGAAAACCACAACAACATCCCCTTCGACAACTGCAGCTCCTACGACAACAACAATAGCTCCTACAACGCCAATCCCATCTACAGGTCCTACGACAACCAGAACTGTAGCTCCTACAGCAACTACAACAGCAGCTAGTACAACAACTGTAGCTCCTATGACCACTACAACTGCAGCAACTACAACAGCAATAATAGCTGCAGGTCCTACTACCATTTTAACCCCGACAACAACCACAAATTCAGCTCCTACAGAAATCACAACTGTAGCTCCTACAACCCTCGCAATGTCAGCTTCTACTATAATACCTGCAGCCCCTACGATATCTACAACTGCAACAGCTCCTACAACAACAACTGTAGCTGCTTCCACAACCACTACTGCAGCCCCTACTGCAACAACAACTGCAGCTCCTTCAACAACAACTTTTGCTAGTTTAACAAGCATAACAGCAGCTCCAACGACAACCACTGCAGCTTCTACTACATCTACTAATACAAAAAATGTTGCTCATACGACAACAAGAGCGGCTCCTATGACAATAACTGTAGATCCTGTTACAACTACTACTGCTGAAGCTACTACGAAAACCACAACAGCAGCTCCAACAACACCTGTAGCTGCTTCCACAACCACTACTGCAACCCCTACTGCAACCACAACTGAAGTTTCTTCTACAACAACTATAGCACCTACGACAACCACAACCACATCCCAGTCGACTACTGCAGCTCCTACGACAACAACTGTAGCTCCAACAACGCCAATCACAACTGCAGGTCCTACTACCATTTTAACTCCTACGACAAGCACAAATGTAGCTCCTACAGCAACCACAACAGCAGCTAGTACAACAACTGTAACTCCTATGACCACTACAACAACTACAACAGCAATCATAACTGCAGTTCCTACTACCAATTTAACTGCTACAACAACCACAACTGTAGCTCCTACAGAAATCACAACTGTAGCTCCTATGACCACTACAACTGCAGGAGCTCCTACAACAAAAGCTGTATCTGCTTCCAGAACCACTACTGCAGCCCCTACTGCAACAACAACTTTAGGTACTTTCGCAAGCACAACAGCAGCTGCTACGACAATCACTGCAGCTTCAATGACATCTACAACAAGCCCCACAATACCCCCTACAGCAACAACTGCAGGTTCTACTACAACAACATCCAATAAGACAACTGCAGCTTCTACTATAACAACTGAAGCTGCTTCCACAACCACTACTGCACCCACTACTGCAACAACAACTGCAGGTTCTACTACAACAACATCCCCTAAGACAACTGCAGCTTCTACTATAACAACTGGAGCTGCTTCCACAACCACTACTGCACCCACTTCTGCAACAACAACTGCAGTTCCGACAACAACAACTTTAGCTAGTATAACAAGCACAACAGCAGCTCCAACGACAACCAATGCAGCTTCTACTACATCTACAGCTACTAAAACAAAACATGTTGCTCCTACGACAACAAAAGCAGCTCCTATGACAATAACTGTAGATCCTGTTACAACTGCTGCAGCTACTATGAAAACCACAACAGCAGCTCCAACAACAACACCTGTAGCTGCTTCCACAACCATTACTGCAACCCCTACTGCAACCACAACTGAAGCTTCTTCTACAACAACTGTAGCACCTACGAAAACCACAACAACATCCCCTTCGACAACTGCAGCTCCTATGACAACAACAGTAGCTCCTACAACGCCAATCCCATCTGCAGGTTCTACTACCAGTTTAACTCCTACGACAAACAGAACTGTAGCTCCTACAGCAACCACAACAGCAGCTAGTACAACAACTGTAGCTCCTATGACCACTACAACTGCAGCAACTACAACAGCAATCCTAGCTGCAGGTCCTACTACCATTTTAACCCCGACAACAACCACAACTTCAGCTCCTACAGAAATCACAACTGTAGCTCATTCAACCCCCGCAATTACAGCTTCTACTATAACAACTGTAGCTCCTACGATAACTACAACTGCAGCAGCTCCTACAACAACAACTGTAGCTGCTTCCACAACCACTACTGCAGCCCCTACTGCAATAACAAGTGCAGCTCCTACTACAACAACAAACACAACAACGGCTCATTCGACAACCACTGCAGCTCCTACTACAATCACAACAACTGCAACTCCTACGACAACTACAACTGCAGCTACAACAAATGTTTTACTTACGACACTCACAACTGTAGCTCCTACTACCACAACTGCAGCTCCTGCTGTGGATGTTATGATAACAACTGTACCTACAACCACTACATCTGCAGCACCTACTATGATAACCACAGCTACAACTACAAAAAATGTAGCTCCTTTGACAACCACAACTGCAGCACCTTCTACAGTAACTGAAGCTCCTACAATAGGCACAACAGAAGCTCCTAGGACAATAATTTTAGTTCCTACAACAACGACCATCAGAACTGAAGCTCTTAAGACAATTACAAATGCAGCTCCTACCTCAAATGTAGCTCCTACGGCAAAAACAGTAGCTTTTACGACAGCAATTGTAGCTCCTACAACCAATATATATGCAAATCCTTCTACAACAACTGTATCTCCATTGACAACCACAACTGCAGCTCCCACTATAACCACAAATGCAGCTCTATCTACAACAACTGTAGCTCCTACGACCATTACAACTTCAAAACCTACAACGACAACCACAAGTGCAGCTCCTGCAACAAAAACTGTAGCTGCTTTAACAACCACAACTGAAGCTTCTAGGACCACTTTAGCTCCAACGACAACCACAAGTGCAGCTCCATCTACAACAACTGTAGCTCCTACAACCATTAATACTTCAAAACCTACAATGACAATCACAACTGCAGCCTCTAGGACGACTTTAGCCCCTACAACAACGACAAAAGCAGCTCCTATGAAAACCCTAGCTGCTTCTAAAACCACAAAAGCGGCCCATACCACAACCACAATTCATTGTAAAAAACCTGGAGCTCATTTGACCAGCACAACTAAAGCAGTTACTACGACAACGAGATCTGCAGTAACTAAAACAACTAAAGTTCCAACCACCACAACTCCAGCAACTACTACGACAACCAAAACTGTAGCTCCTACAACAATAACTTCAGCTTCTTCTACAACAACTATAGCACCTAAAACAACCACAAAAATCTCCCCTTCGACAACTGTAGCTCCAACAACGCCAATCACAACTGAAGCTCCTACTACCATTTTAACTCCGAGGACAACCACAACTGTAGCACCTACAGCAACAACAAAAACAACTGTAGCACCTACGACAACCACAACAACATCGTTTTCGACAACTAAAGCTACAACTACAACACCTGTAGCTCCTACAGCGCCAATCACAACTGCAGGACCTACTACCATGGTAAGTCCTACGACAACCACAAATGTAGCTCCTACATCAACCACAACAGCAGCTAGTACAAAAAATGTATCTCCCACGATCACTACAACTGCAGCAGCACCAACTGTAGCTGCATCCACAACCACTACAGCAGCCCCTATGGCAACAACAACTCTAGCTCATACAACAACAACAACTTTAGCTACAATAGCAAGCACAACAGCAGCTGCTACGACAACCACTGCAGCTTCTATAACATCTACAACAAGCGCAACAATACCCGCTACGGCAACAACTACAGCTTCTACAACAACAAAAATTGTAGATCCTGCGACCACCACAAATGATGCAGCTACTACGACAACCACAGCTCCTACAACTCCAACTGTAGCTTCTTCCACAAGAACAAGTGCAGCCCCTACTGCTACACCAACAGAAGTTTCTTCTACAACAACTGTGGAAACTACGACTACCACAACAACATCCCCTACGAGAACTGCAGCTCCTACTACAACTACCGTAGCTCCTACGGCCACTACAGCAGCAGCTCCTACGGCCACAACAACAACTGAAGCTGCTTCCACAAGCACTACTGAAGCCCCTACTGCAACCACAACTGAAGCTTCTTCTACAACAACTATAGCACCTACGACAACATCCCCTTTGACAACTGCAGCTCCTACTACAACAACTGTAGCTGCTTCCACAACCACTACTGCATTACCTACTGCAACCACGACTACAGCTTCTTCCAAAACAACTACCGCAGCCCTTACTGCAACCACAACTGAAGCTTCTTCTACAACAACTACTGCAGCCCTTACTGGAACCACAACTGAAGCTTCTTCTAAAACAACTATAGCACCTACGACAACCACAACAATCTCCCCTTCGACAACTGTAGCTCCAACAACGCCAATCACAACTGAAGGCCCAACTACCATTTTAACTCCTATGACAACCACAACTGTAGCACCTACAGCAACCACAACAACAACTGTAGCACCTACGACAACCACAACAATCTCCCTTTCGACAACTGTAGCTCCAACAACGCCAATCACAACTGAAGGTCCTACTACCATTGTAAGTCCTACGACAAACACAAATGTAGCTCCTACAGCAACCACAACAGCAACTAGTACAACAACTGGAGCTCCAACGACCACTACAACTGCAGCAGCTCAAACAACACCAACTGTAGCTGCATCCACAACCACGATTGCAGCCCCTATGGCAACAACAACTCTAGCTCATACAACAACAACTGAAGCTGCAATAGCAAGCACAACAGAAGCTGCTACGAAAACCACTGCAGCTATTATAACATCTACAACTACAGCTTCTACTACGACAAAAATTGTAGATCCTGCGACAACCACACATTATGAACCTACAACAACAACCACAGCTCCTACAACTCATACTGTAGCTTCTTCCACAAGAACAAGTGCAACCCCTACTGCAACCACAACAGAAGCTTATTCTACAACAACTGTAGAAACTACAACTACCACAACAACATCCCCTACGACAACTGCAGCTCCTACTACAACCACCGGAGCACCGACGGCCACTTCAACAGCAGCAGCTCTTACAACAACAACTGAAGCTGCTTCCACAAGCACTACTGCAGCCCCTACTGCAACCACAACTGAAGCTTCTTCTACAAAAACTATAGCACCTACGACAACATCCCCTTTGACAACTGCAGCTCCTACTACAACAACTGTAGCTGCTTCCACAACCACTACTGCAGCCCCTACTGCAACTACAACTGAAGCTTCTTCTACAACAACTATAGCACCTACGACAACATCCCCTTTGACAACTGCAGCTCCTACTACAACAACTGTAGCTGCTTCCACAACCACTACTGCATTACCTATTGCAACCACGACTGCAGCTTCTTCCACAACCACTACTGCATCCCTTACTGCAACCACAACTGAAGCTTCATCTACAACAACTACTGCAGCCCTTACTGGAACCACAACTGAAGCTTCTTCTAAAACAACTATAGCACCTACGACAACATCCCCTTTGACAACTGCAGCTCCTACTACAACAACTGTAGCTGCTTCCACAAGCACTACTGCATTACCTATTGCAACCATGACTGCAGCTTCTTCCACAACCACTACTGAGGCTCTTACTGCAACCACGACTGAAGCTTCTTCCACAACCACTACTGCAGCCCTTACTGGAACCACAACTGAAGCTTCTTCTAAAACAACTATAGCACCTACGACAACCACAACAATCTCCCATTCGACAACTGTAGCTCCAACAACGCCAATCACAACCGAAGGTCCTACTACCATTTTAACTCCTACGACAAACACAACTATAGCACCTACAGCAACCACAACAACAACGGTAGCACCTACGACAAAAACAACATCATTTTCGACAACTGTAGCTCCAACAACTGTAGCTCCTACAACGCCAATCAAAACTGCAGGACCTACTACCATTGTAAGTCCTACGACAACCACAAATGTAGCTCCTACAGCAACCACAACAGCAGCTAGTACAACAAATGTTGCTCCAACGATCACTACAACTACAGCAGCACCAACTGTAGGTGCATCCACAACCACTACTGCAGCCCCTATGGCAACAACAACTCTAGCTACAATAGCAAGCGCAACAGCAGCTGCTACGACAACCACTGCAGCTTCTATAACATCTACAACAAGCGCAACAGTAACCCCTACGGCAACAACTACAGCTTCTTCTACGACAAAAATTGTAGATCCTGCGACCACCACAAATGATGCAGCTACTACAACAACCACAGCTCCTACAACTCCAACTGTAGCTTCTTCCACAAGGACAAGTGCAGCCCCTACTGCAACCACAACAGAAGCTTCTTCTACAACAGCTGTAGAAACTACGACGACCACAACAACATCCCCTACGACAACTGCAGCTCCTACTACAACCACCGGAGCTCCTACGGCCACTTCAACAGCAGCAGCTCTTACAACAACAACTGAAGCTGCTTCCACAAGCACTACTGCAGCCCCTACTGCAACCACAACTGAAGCTTCTTCGACAACAACTATAGCACCTACGACAACATCCCCTTCGACAACTGCAGCTCCTACTACAACTGAAGCTGCTTCCACAACCACTACTGCATTACCTACTGCAACCACGACTGAAGCTGCTTCCACAAGCACTACTGCAGCCCTTACTGGAACCACAACTGAAGATTCTTCTAAAACAACTATAGCACCTACGACAACCACAACAATCTCCCCTTCGACAACTGTAGCTCCAACAACGCCAATCACAACCGAAGGTCCTACTACCATTTTAACTCCTACGACAGCCACAAATGTAGCTCCTACAGCAACCACAACAGCAGCTAGTACAACAAATGTTGATCCAACGATCACTACAACTACAGCAGCACCAACTGTAGGTGCATCCACAACCACTACTGCAGCCCCTATGGCAACAACAACTCTAGCTACAATAGCAAGCACAACAGCAGCTGCTACGACAACCACTGCAGCTTCTATAACATCTACAACAAGCGCAACAGTAACCCCTACGGCAACAACTACAGCTTCTTCTACGACAAAAATTGTAGATCCTGCGACCACCACAAATGATGCAGCTACTACAACAACCACAGCTCCTACAACTCCAACTGTAGCTTCTTCCACAAGGACAAGTGCAGCCCCTACTGCAACCACAACAGAAGCTTCTTCTACAACAGTTGTAGAAACTACGACGGCCACAACAACATACCCTACGACAACTGCAGCTCCTACTACAACCACCGGAGCTCCTAAGGCCACTTCAACAGCAGCAGCTCTTACAACAACAACTGAAGCTGCTTCCACAAGCACTACTGCAGCCCCTACTGCAACCACAACTGAAGCTTCTTCGACAACAACTATAGCACCTACGACAACATCCCCTTCGACAACTGCAGCTCCTACTACAACTGTAGCTGCTTCCACAACCACTACTGCATTACCTACTACAACCACGACTGCAGCTTCTTCCACAACCACTACTGCAGCCCTTACTGCAACCACAGCTGAAGCTTCTTCTACAACAACTACTGCAGCCCTTACTGGAACCACAACTGAAGCTTCTTCGACAACAACTATAGCACCTATGACAACATCCCCTTTGACAACTGCGGCTCCTACAGCAACAACTGAAGCTGCTTCCACAAGCACTACTTCAGCCCCTACTGCAACCACAGCTGAAGCTTCTTCTACAACAACTACTGCAGCCCTTACTGGAACCACAACTGAAGCTTCTTCTAAAACAACTATAGCACCTACGACAACCACAACAATCTCCACTTCGACAACTGTAGCTCCAACAATGCCAATCACAACCGAAGGTCCTACTACCATTTTAACTCCTACGACAACCACAAATGTAGCTCCTACAGCAACCACAACAGCAGCTAGTACAACAAATGTTGCTCCAACGATCACTACAACTACAGCAGCACCAACTGTAGGTGCATCCACAACCACTACTGCAGCCCCTATGGCAACAACAACTCTAGCTACAATAGCAAGCACAACAGCAGCTGCTACGACAACCACTGCAGCTTCTATAACATCTACAACAAGCGCAACAGTAACCTCTACGGCAACAACTACAGCTTCTTCTACGACAAAAATTGTAGATCCTGCGACCACCACAAATGATGCAGCTACTACAACAACCACAGCTCCTACAACTCCAACTGTAGCTTCTTCCGCAAGTACAAGTGCAGCCCCTACTGCAACCACAACAGAAGCTTCTTCTACAACAGTTGTAGAAACTACGATGACCACAAAAACATCCCCTACGACAACTGCAGCTCCTACTACAACCACCGGAGCTCCTACGGCCACTTCAACAGCAGCAGCTCTTACAACAACAACTGAAGCTGCTTCCACAAGCACTACTGCAGCCCCTACTGCAACCACAACTGAAGCTTCTTCGACAACAACTATAGCACCTACGACAACATCCCCTTCGACAACTGCAGCTCCTACTACAACTGAAGCTGCTTCCACAACCACTACTGCATTACCTACTGCAACCACGACTGAAGCTGCTTCCACAAGCACTACTGCAGCCCTTACTGGAACCACAACTGAAGATTCTTCTAAAACAACTATAGCACCTACGACAACCACAACAATCTCCCCTTCGACAACTGTAGCTCCAACAACGCCAATCACAACCGAAGGTCCTACTACCATTTTAACTCCTACGACAACCACACCTACAGCAACCACAAAAACAACGGTAGCACCTACGACAAAAACAACATCCTTTTCGACAACTGCAGCTCCAACAACTGTAGCTCCTACAACGCCAATCAAAACTGCAGGACCTACTACCATTGTAAGTCCTACGACAAACACAAATGTAGCTCCTACAGCAACCACAACAGCAGCTAGTACAACAAATGTTGATCCAACGATCACTACAACTACAGCAGCACCAACTGTAGGTGCATCCACAACCACTACTGCAGCCCCTATGGCAACAACAACTCTAGCTACAATAGCAAGCACAACAGCAGCTGCTACGACAACCACTGCAGCTTCTATAACATCTACAACAAGCGCAACAGTAACCTCTACGGCAACAACTACAGCTTCTTCTACGACAAAAATTGTAGATCCTGCGACCACCACAAATGATGCAGCTACTACAACAACCACAGCTCCTACAACTCCAACTGTAGCTTCTTCCACAAGAACAAGTGCAGCCCCTACTGCAACCACAACAGAAGCTTCTTCTACAACAGTTGTAGAAACTACGACGACCACAACAACATCCCCTACGACAACTGCAGCTCCTACTACAACCACCGGAGCTCCTACGGCCACTTCAACAGCAGCAGCTCTTACAACAACAACTGAAGCTGCTTCCACAAGCACTACTGCAGCCCCTACTGCAACCACAACTGAAGCTTCTTCGACAACAACTATAGCACCTACGACAACATCCCCTTCGACAACTGCAGCTCCTACTACAACTGAAGCTGCTTCCACAACCACTACTGCATTACCTACTGCAACCACGGCTGAAGCTGCTTCCACAAGCACTACTGCAGCCCTTACTGGAACCACAACTGAAGCTTCTTCTAAAACAACTATAGCACCTACGACAACCACAACAATCTCCCCTTCGACAACTGTAGCTCCAACAACGCCAATCACAACCGAAGGTCCTACTACCATTTTAACTCCTACGACAACCACACCTACAGCAACCACAAAAACAACGGTAGCACCTACGACAAAAACAACATCCTTTTCGACAACTGCAGCTCCAACAACTGTAGCTCCTACAACGCCAATCAAAACTGCAGGACCTACTACCATTGTAAGTCCTACGACAAACACAAATGTAGCTCCTACAGCAACCACAACAGCAGCTAGTACAACAAATGTTGATCCAACGATCACTACAACTACAGCAGCACCAACTGTAGGTGCATCCACAACCACTACTGCAGCCCCTATGGCAACAACAACTCTAGCTACAATAGCAAGCACAACAGCAGCTGCTACGACAACCACTGCAGCTTCTATAACATCTACAACAAGCGCAACAGTAACCTCTACGGCAACAACTACAGCTTCTTCTACGACAAAAATTGTAGATCCTGCGACCACCACAAATGATGCAGCTACTACAACAACCACAGCTCCTACAACTCCAACTGTAGCTTCTTCCACAAGAACAAGTGCAGCCCCTACTGCAACCACAACAGAAGCTTCTTCTACAACAGTTGTAGAAACTACGACGACCACAACAACATCCCCTACGACAACTGCAGCTCCTACTACAACCACCGGAGCTCCTACGGCCACTTCAACAGCAGCAGCTCTTACAACAACAACTGAAGCTGCTTCCACAAGCACTACTGCAGCCCCTACTGCAACCACAACTGAAGCTTCTTCGACAACAACTATAGCACCTACGACAACATCCCCTTCGACAACTGCAGCTCCTACTACAACTGAAGCTGCTTCCACAACCACTACTGCATTACCTACTGCAACCACGACTGAAGCTGCTTCCACAAGCACTACTGCAGCCCTTACTGGAACCACAACTGAAGCTTCTTCTAAAACAACTATAGCACCTACGACAACCACAACAATCTCCCCTTCGACAACTGTAGCTCCAACAACGCCAATCACAACCGAAGGTCCTACTACCATTTTAACTCCTACGACAACCACACCTACAGCAACCACAAAAACAACGGTAGCACCTACGACAAAAACAACATCCTTTTCGACAAATGCAGCTCCAACAACTGTAGCTCCTACAACGCCAATCAAAACTGCAGGACCTACTACCATTGTAAGTCCTACGACAAACACAAATGTAGCTCCTACAGCAACCACAACAGCAGCTAGTACAACAAATGTTGATCCAACGATCACTACAACTACAGCAGCACCAACTGTAGGTGCATCCACAACCACTACTGCAGCCCCTATGGCAACAACAACTCTAGCTACAATAGCAAGCACAACAGCAGCTGCTACGACAACCACTGCAGCTTCTATAACATCTACAACAAGCGCAACAGTAACCTCTACGGCAACAACTACAGCTTCTTCTACGACAAAAATTGTAGATCCTGCGACCACCACAAATGATGCAGCTACTACAACAACCACAGCTCCTACAACTCCAACTGTAGCTTCTTCCACAAGAACAAGTGCAGCCCCTACTGCAACCACAACAGAAGCTTCTTCTACAACAGTTGTAGAAACTACGACGACCACAACAACATCCCCTACGACAACTGCAGCTCCTACTACAACCACCGGAGCTCCTACGGCCACTTCAACAGCAGCAGCTCTTACAACAACAACTGAAGCTGCTTCCACAAGCACTACTGCAGCCCCTACTGCAACCACAACTGAAGCTTCTTCGACAACAACTATAGCACCTACGACAACATCCCCTTCGACAACTGCAGCTCCTACTACAACTGAAGCTGCTTCCACAACCACTACTGCATTACCTACTGCAACCACGACTGAAGCTGCTTCCACAAGCACTACTGCAGCCCTTACTGGAACCACAACTGAAGATTCTTCTAAAACAACTATAGCACCTACGACAACCACAACAATCTCCCCTTCGACAACTGTAGCTCCAACAACGCCAATCACAACCGAAGGTCCTACTACCATTTTAACTCCTACGACAACCACACCTACAGCAACCACAAAAACAACGGTAGCACCTACGACAAAAACAACATCCTTTTCGACAACTGCAGCTCCAACAACTGTAGCTCCTACAACGCCAATCAAAACTGCAGGACCTACTACCATTGTAAGTCCTACGACAAACACAAATGTAGCTCCTACAGCAACCACAACAGCAGCTAGTACAACAAATGTTGATCCAACGATCACTACAACTACAGCAGCACCAACTGTAGGTGCATCCACAACCACTACTGCAGCCCCTATGGCAACAACAACTCTAGCTACAATAGCAAGCACAACAGCAGCTGCTACGACAACCACTGCAGCTTCTATAACATCTACAACAAGCGCAACAGTAACCTCTACGGCAACAACTACAGCTTCTTCTACGACAAAAATTGTAGATCCTGCGACCACCACAAATGATGCAGCTACTACAACAACCACAGCTCCTACAACTCCAACTGTAGCTTCTTCCACAAGAACAAGTGCAGCCCCTACTGCAACCACAACAGAAGCTTCTTCTACAACAGTTGTAGAAACTACGACGACCACAACAACATCCCCTACGACAACTGCAGCTCCTACTACAACCACCGGAGCTCCTACGGCCACTTCAACAGCAGCAGCTCTTACAACAACAACTGAAGCTGCTTCCACAAGCACTACTGCAGCCCCTACTGCAACCACAACTGAAGCTTCTTCGACAACAACTATAGCACCTACGACAACATCCCCTTCGACAACTGCAGCTCCTACTACAACTGAAGCTGCTTCCACAACCACTACTGCATTACCTACTGCAACCACGACTGAAGCTGCTTCCACAAGCACTACTGCAGCCCTTACTGGAACCACAACTGAAGATTCTTCTAAAACAACTATAGCACCTACGACAACCACAACAATCTCCCCTTCGACAACTGTAGCTCCAACAACGCCAATCACAACTGCAGGACCTACTACCATTGTAAGTCCTACGACAAACACAAATGTAGCTCCTACAGCAACCACAACAGCAGCTAGTACAACAAATGTTGATCCAACGATCACTACAACTACAGCAGCACCAACTGTAGGTGCATCCACAACCACTACTGCAGCCCCTATGGCAACAACAACTCTAGCTACAATAGCAAGCACAACAGCAGCTGCTACGACAACCACTGCAGCTTCTATAACATCTACAACAAGCGCAACAGTAACCTCTACGGCAACAACTACAGCTTCTTCTACGACAAAAATTGTAGATCCTGCGACCACCACAAATGATGCAGCTACTACAACAACCACAGCTCCTACAACTCCAACTGTAGCTTCTTCCACAAGAACAAGTGCAGCCCCTACTGCAACCACAACAGAAGCTTCTTCTACAACAGTTGTAGAAACTACGACGACCACAACAACATCCCCTACGACAACTGCAGCTCCTACTACAACCACCGGAGCTCCTACGGCCACTTCAACAGCAGCAGCTCTTACAACAACAACTGAAGCTGCTTCCACAAGCACTACTGCAGCCCCTACTGCAACCACAACTGAAGCTTCTTCGACAACAACTATAGCACCTACGACAACATCCCCTTCGACAACTGCAGCTCCTACTACAACTGAAGCTGCTTCCACAACCACTACTGCATTACCTACTGCAACCACGACTGAAGCTGCTTCCACAAGCACTACTGCAGCCCTTACTGGAACCACAACTGAAGCTTCTTCTAAAACAACTATAGCACCTACGACAACCACAACAATCTCCCCTTCGACAACTGTAGCTCCAACAACGCCAATCACAACCGAAGGTCCTACTACCATTTTAACTCCTACGACAACCACACCTACAGCAACCACAAAAACAACGGTAGCACCTACGACAAAAACAACATCCTTTTCGACAACTGCAGCTCCAACAACTGTAGCTCCTACAACGGCAATCAAAACTGCAGGACCTACTACCATTGTAAGTCCTACGACAAACACAAATGTAGCTCCTACAGCAACCACAACAGCAGCTAGTACAACAAATGTTGATCCAACGATCACTACAACTACAGCAGCACCAACTGTAGGTGCATCCACAACCACTACTGCAGCCCCTATGGCAACAACAACTCTAGCTACAATAGCAAGCACAACAGCAGCTGCTACGACAACCACTGCAGCTTCTATAACATCTACAACAAGCGCAACAGTAACCTCTACGGCAACAACTACAGCTTCTTCTACGACAAAAATTGTAGATCCTGCGACCACCACAAATTATGCAGCTACTACAACAACCACAGCTCCTACAACTCCAACTGTAGCTTCTTCCACAAGAACAAGTGCAGCCCCTACTGCAACCACAACAGAAGCTTCTTCTACAACAGTTGTAGAAACTACGACGACCACAACAACATCCCCTACGACAACTGCAGCTCCTACTACAACCACCGGAGCTCCTACGGCCACTTCAACAGCAGCAGCTCTTACAACAACAACTGAAGCTGCTTCCACAAGCACTACTGCAGCCCCTACTGCAACCACAACTGAAGCTTCTTCGACAACAACTATAGCACCTACGACAACATCCCCTTCGACAACTGCAGCTCCTACTACAACTGAAGCTGCTTCCACAACCACTACTGCATTACCTACTGCAACCACGACTGAAGCTGCTTCCACAAGCACTACTGCAGCCCTTACTGGAACCACAACTGAAGCTTCTTCTAAAACAACTATAGCACCTACGACAACCACAACAATCTCCCCTTCGACAACTGTAGCTCCAACAACGCCAATCACAACCGAAGGTCCTACTACCATTTTAACTCCTACGACAACCACACCTACAGCAACCACAAAAACAACGGTAGCACCTACGACAAAAACAACATCCTTTTCGACAACTGCAGCTCCAACAACTGTAGCTCCTACAACGCCAATCAAAACTGCAGGACCTACTACCATTGTAAGTCCTACGACAAACACAAATGTAGCTCCTACAGCAACCACAACAGCAGCTAGTACAACAAATGTTGATCCAACGATCACTACAACTACAGCAGCACCAACTGTAGGTGCATCCACAACCACTACTGCAGCCCCTATGGCAACAACAACTCTAGCTACAATAGCAAGCACAACAGCAGCTGCTACGACAACCACTGCAGCTTCTATAACATCTACAACAAGCGCAACAGTAACCTCTACGGCAACAACTACAGCTTCTTCTACGACAAAAATTGTAGATCCTGCGACCACCACAAATGATGCAGCTACTACAACAACCACAGCTCCTACAACTCCAACTGTAGCTTCTTCCACAAGAACAAGTGCAGCCCCTACTGCAACCACAACAGAAGCTTCTTCTACAACAGTTGTAGAAACTACGACGACCACAACAACATCCCCTACGACAACTGCAGCTCCTACTACAACCACCGGAGCTCCTACGGCCACTTCAACAGCAGCAGCTCTTACAACAACAACTGAAGCTGCTTCCACAAGCACTACTGCAGCCCCTACTGCAACCACAACTGAAGCTTCTTCGACAACAACTATAGCACCTACGACAACATCCCCTTCGACAACTGCAGCTCCTACTACAACTGAAGCTGCTTCCACAACCACTACTGCATTACCTACTGCAACCACGACTGAAGCTGCTTCCACAAGCACTACTGCAGCCCTTACTGGAACCACAACTGAAGATTCTTCTAAAACAACTATAGCACCTACGACAACCACAACAATCTCCCCTTCGACAACTGTAGCTCCAACAACGCCAATCACAACCGAAGGTCCTACTACCATTTTAACTCCTACGACAACCACACCTACAGCAACCACAAAAACAACGGTAGCACCTACGACAAAAACAACATCCTTTTCGACAACTGCAGCTCCAACAACTGTAGCTCCTACAACGCCAATCAAAACTGCAGGACCTACTACCATTGTAAGTCCTACGACAAACACAAATGTAGCTCCTACAGCAACCACAACAGCAGCTAGTACAACAAATGTTGATCCAACGATCACTACAACTACAGCAGCACCAACTGTAGGTGCATCCACAACCACTACTGCAGCCCCTATGGCAACAACAACTCTAGCTACAATAGCAAGCACAACAGCAGCTGCTACGACAACCACTGCAGCTTCTATAACATCTACAACAAGCGCAACAGTAACCTCTACGGCAACAACTACAGCTTCTTCTACGACAAAAATTGTAGATCCTGCGACCACCACAAATGATGCAGCTACTACAACAACCACAGCTCCTACAACTCCAACTGTAGCTTCTTCCACAAGAACAAGTGCAGCCCCTACTGCAACCACAACAGAAGCTTCTTCTACAACAGTTGTAGAAACTACGACGACCACAACAACATCCCCTACGACAACTGCAGCTCCTACTACAACCACCGGAGCTCCTACGGCCACTTCAACAGCAGCAGCTCTTACAACAACAACTGAAGCTGCTTCCACAAGCACTACTGCAGCCCCTACTGCAACCACAACTGAAGCTTCTTCGACAACAACTATAGCACCTACGACAACATCCCCTTCGACAACTGCAGCTCCTACTACAACTGAAGCTGCTTCCACAACCACTACTGCATTACCTACTGCAACCACGACTGAAGCTGCTTCCACAAGCACTACTGCAGCCCTTACTGGAACCACAACTGAAGATTCTTCTAAAACAACTATAGCACCTACGACAACCACAACAATCTCCCCTTCGACAACTGTAGCTCCAACAACGCCAATCACAACCGAAGGTCCTACTACCATTTTAACTCCTACGACAACCACACCTACAGCAACCACAAAAACAACGGTAGCACCTACGACAAAAACAACATCCTTTTCGACAAATGCAGCTCCAACAACTGTAGCTCCTACAACGCCAATCAAAACTGCAGGACCTACTACCATTGTAAGTCCTACGACAAACACAAATGTAGCTCCTACAGCAACCACAACAGCAGCTAGTACAACAAATGTTGATCCAACGATCACTACAACTACAGCAGCACCAACTGTAGGTGCATCCACAACCACTACTGCAGCCCCTATGGCAACAACAACTCTAGCTACAATAGCAAGCACAACAGCAGCTGCTACGACAACCACTGCAGCTTCTATAACATCTACAACAAGCGCAACAGTAACCTCTACGGCAACAACTACAGCTTCTTCTACGACAAAAATTGTAGATCCTGCGACCACCACAAATGATGCAGCTACTACAACAACCACAGCTCCTACAACTCCAACTGTAGCTTCTTCCACAAGAACAAGTGCAGCCCCTACTGCAACCACAACAGAAGCTTCTTCTACAACAGTTGTAGAAACTACGACGACCACAACAACATCCCCTACGACAACTGCAGCTCCTACTACAACCACCGGAGCTCCTACGGCCACTTCAACAGCAGCAGCTCTTACAACAACAACTGAAGCTGCTTCCACAAGCACTACTGCAGCCCCTACTGCAACCACAACTGAAGCTTCTTCGACAACAACTATAGCACCTACGACAACATCCCCTTCGACAACTGCAGCTCCTACTACAACTGAAGCTGCTTCCACAACCACTACTGCATTACCTACTGCAACCACGACTGAAGCTGCTTCCACAAGCACTACTGCAGCCCTTACTGGAACCACAACTGAAGATTCTTCTAAAACAACTATAGCACCTACGACAACCACAACAATCTCCCCTTCGACAACTGTAGCTCCAACAACGCCAATCACAACTGCAGGACCTACTACCATTGTAAGTCCTACGACAAACACAAATGTAGCTCCTACAGCAACCACAACAGCAGCTAGTACAACAAATGTTGATCCAACGATCACTACAACTACAGCAGCACCAACTGTAGGTGCATCCACAACCACTACTGCAGCCCCTATGGCAACAACAACTCTAGCTACAATAGCAAGCACAACAGCAGCTGCTACGACAACCACTGCAGCTTCTATAACATCTACAACAAGCGCAACAGTAACCTCTACGGCAACAACTACAGCTTCTTCTACGACAAAAATTGTAGATCCTGCGACCACCACAAATGATGCAGCTACTACAACAACCACAGCTCCTACAACTCCAACTGTAGCTTCTTCCACAAGAACAAGTGCAGCCCCTACTGCAACCACAACAGAAGCTTCTTCTACAACAGTTGTAGAAACTACGACGACCACAACAACATCCCCTACGACAACTGCAGCTCCTACTACAACCACCGGAGCTCCTACGGCCACTTCAACAGCAGCAGCTCTTACAACAACAACTGAAGCTGCTTCCACAAGCACTACTGCAGCCCCTACTGCAACCACAACTGAAGCTTCTTCGACAACAACTATAGCACCTACGACAACATCCCCTTCGACAACTGCAGCTCCTACTACAACTGAAGCTGCTTCCACAACCACTACTGCATTACCTACTGCAACCACGACTGAAGCTGCTTCCACAAGCACTACTGCAGCCCTTACTGGAACCACAACTGAAGCTTCTTCTAAAACAACTATAGCACCTACGACAACCACAACAATCTCCCCTTCGACAACTGTAGCTCCAACAACGCCAATCACAACCGAAGGTCCTACTACCATTTTAACTCCTACGACAACCACACCTACAGCAACCACAAAAACAACGGTAGCACCTACGACAAAAACAACATCCTTTTCGACAACTGCAGCTCCAACAACTGTAGCTCCTACAACGCCAATCAAAACTGCAGGACCTACTACCATTGTAAGTCCTACGACAAACACAAATGTAGCTCCTACAGCAACCACAACAGCAGCTAGTACAACAAATGTTGATCCAACGATCACTACAACTACAGCAGCACCAACTGTAGGTGCATCCACAACCACTACTGCAGCCCCTATGGCAACAACAACTCTAGCTACAATAGCAAGCACAACAGCAGCTGCTACGACAACCACTGCAGCTTCTATAACATCTACAACAAGCGCAACAGTAACCTCTACGGCAACAACTACAGCTTCTTCTACGACAAAAATTGTAGATCCTGCGACCACCACAAATGATGCAGCTACTACAACAACCACAGCTCCTACAACTCCAACTGTAGCTTCTTCCACAAGAACAAGTGCAGCCCCTACTGCAACCACAACAGAAGCTTCTTCTACAACAGTTGTAGAAACTACGACGACCACAACAACATCCCCTACGACAACTGCAGCTCCTACTACAACCACCGGAGCTCCTACGGCCACTTCAACAGCAGCAGCTCTTACAACAACAACTGAAGCTGCTTCCACAAGCACTACTGCAGCCCCTACTGCAACCACAACTGAAGCTTCTTCGACAACAACTATAGCACCTACGACAACATCCCCTTCGACAACTGCAGCTCCTACTACAACTGAAGCTGCTTCCACAACCACTACTGCATTACCTACTGCAACCACGACTGAAGCTGCTTCCACAAGCACTACTGCAGCCCTTACTGGAACCACAACTGAAGATTCTTCTAAAACAACTATAGCACCTACGACAACCACAACAATCTCCCCTTCGACAACTGTAGCTCCAACAACGCCAATCACAACCGAAGGTCCTACTACCATTTTAACTCCTACGACAACCACACCTACAGCAACCACAAAAACAACGGTAGCACCTACGACAAAAACAACATCCTTTTCGACAACTGCAGCTCCAACAACTGTAGCTCCTACAACGCCAATCAAAACTGCAGGACCTACTACCATTGTAAGTCCTACGACAAACACAAATGTAGCTCCTACAGCAACCACAACAGCAGCTAGTACAACAAATGTTGATCCAACGATCACTACAACTACAGCAGCACCAACTGTAGGTGCATCCACAACCACTACTGCAGCCCCTATGGCAACAACAACTCTAGCTACAATAGCAAGCACAACAGCAGCTGCTACGACAACCACTGCAGCTTCTATAACATCTACAACAAGCGCAACAGTAACCTCTACGGCAACAACTACAGCTTCTTCTACGACAAAAATTGTAGATCCTGCGACCACCACAAATGATGCAGCTACTACAACAACCACAGCTCCTACAACTCCAACTGTAGCTTCTTCCACAAGAACAAGTGCAGCCCCTACTGCAACCACAACAGAAGCTTCTTCTACAACAGTTGTAGAAACTACGACGACCACAACAACATCCCCTACGACAACTGCAGCTCCTACTACAACCACCGGAGCTCCTACGGCCACTTCAACAGCAGCAGCTCTTACAACAACAACTGAAGCTGCTTCCACAAGCACTACTGCAGCCCCTACTGCAACCACAACTGAAGCTTCTTCGACAACAACTATAGCACCTACGACAACATCCCCTTCGACAACTGCAGCTCCTACTACAACTGAAGCTGCTTCCACAACCACTACTGCATTACCTACTGCAACCACGACTGAAGCTGCTTCCACAAGCACTACTGCAGCCCTTACTGGAACCACAACTGAAGATTCTTCTAAAACAACTATAGCACCTACGACAACCACAACAATCTCCCCTTCGACAACTGTAGCTCCAACAACGCCAATCACAACCGAAGGTCCTACTACCATTTTAACTCCTACGACAACCACACCTACAGCAACCACAAAAACAACGGTAGCACCTACGACAAAAACAACATCCTTTTCGACAACTGCAGCTCCAACAACTGTAGCTCCTACAACGCCAATCAAAACTGCAGGACCTACTACCATTGTAAGTCCTACGACAAACACAAATGTAGCTCCTACAGCAACCACAACAGCAGCTAGTACAACAAATGTTGATCCAACGATCACTACAACTACAGCAGCACCAACTGTAGGTGCATCCACAACCACTACTGCAGCCCCTATGGCAACAACAACTCTAGCTACAATAGCAAGCACAACAGCAGCTGCTACGACAACCACTGCAGCTTCTATAACATCTACAACAAGCGCAACAGTAACCTCTACGGCAACAACTACAGCTTCTTCTACGACAAAAATTGTAGATCCTGCGACCACCACAAATGATGCAGCTACTACAACAACCACAGCTCCTACAACTCCAACTGTAGCTTCTTCCACAAGAACAAGTGCAGCCCCTACTGCAACCACAACAGAAGCTTCTTCTACAACAGTTGTAGAAACTACGACGACCACAACAACATCCCCTACGACAACTGCAGCTCCTACTACAACCACCGGAGCTCCTACGGCCACTTCAACAGCAGCAGCTCTTACAACAACAACTGAAGCTGCTTCCACAAGCACTACTGCAGCCCCTACTGCAACCACAACTGAAGCTTCTTCGACAACAACTATAGCACCTACGACAACATCCCCTTCGACAACTGCAGCTCCTACTACAACTGAAGCTGCTTCCACAACCACTACTGCATTACCTACTGCAACCACGACTGAAGCTGCTTCCACAAGCACTACTGCAGCCCTTACTGGAACCACAACTGAAGATTCTTCTAAAACAACTATAGCACCTACGACAACCACAACAATCTCCCCTTCGACAACTGTAGCTCCAACAACGCCAATCACAACCGAAGGTCCTACTACCATTTTAACTCCTACGACAGCCACAAATGTAGCTCCTACAGCAACCACAACAGCAGCTAGTACAACAAATGTTGATCCAACGATCACTACAACTACAGCAGCACCAACTGTAGGTGCATCCACAACCACTACTGCAGCCCCTATGGCAACAACAACTCTAGCTACAATAGCAAGCACAACAGCAGCTGCTACGACAACCACTGCAGCTTCTATAACATCTACAACAAGCGCAACAGTAACCCCTACGGCAACAACTACAGCTTCTTCTACGACAAAAATTGTAGATCCTGCGACCACCACAAATGATGCAGCTACTACAACAAACACAGCTCCTACAACTCCAACTGTAGCTTCTTCCACAAGGACAAGTGCAGCCCCTACTGCAACCACAACAGAAGCTTCTTCTACAACAGTTGTAGAAACTACGACGGCCACAACAACATACCCTACGACAACTGCAGCTCCTACTACAACCACCGGAGCTCCTAAGGCCACTTCAACAGCAGCAGCTCTTACAACAACAACTGAAGCTGCTTCCACAAGCACTACTGCAGCCCCTACTGCAACCACAACTGAAGCTTCTTCGACAACAACTATAGCACCTACGACAACATCCCCTTCGACAACTGCAGCTCCTACTACAACTGAAGCTGCTTCCACAACCACTACTGCATTACCTACTGCAACCACGACTGAAGCTGCTTCCACAAGCACTACTGCAGCCCTTACTGGAACCACAACTGAAGCTTCTTCTAAAACAACTATAGCACCTACGACAACCACAACAATCTCCCCTTCGACAACTGTAGCTCCAACAACGCCAATCACAACCGAAGGTCCTACTACCATTTTAACTCCTACGACAACCACACCTACAGCAACCACAAAAACAACGGTAGCACCTACGACAAAAACAACATCCTTTTCGACAACTGCAGCTCCATCAACTGTAGCTCCTACAACGCCAATCAAAACTGCAGGACCTACTACCATTGTAAGTCCTACGACAAACACAAATGTAGCTCCTACAGCAACCACAACAGCAGCTAGTACAACAAATGTTGATCCAACGATCACTACAACTACAGCAGCACCAACTGTAGGTGCATCCACAACCACTACTGCAGCCCCTATGGCAACAACAACTCTAGCTACAATAGCAAGCACAACAGCAGCTGCTACGACAACCACTGCAGCTTCTATAACATCTACAACAAGCACAACAGTAACCTCTACGGCAACAACTACAGCTTCTTCTACGACAAAAATTGTAGATCCTGCGACCACCACAAATGATGCAGCTACTACAACAACCACAGCTCCTACAACTCCAACTGTAGCTTCTTCCACAAGAACAAGTGCAGCCCCTACTGCAACCACAACAGAAGCTTCTTCTACAACAGTTGTAGAAACTACGACGACCACAACAACATCCCCTACGACAACTGCAGCTCCTACTACAACCACCGGAGCTCCTACGGCCACTTCAACAGCAGCAGCTCTTACAACAACAACTGAAGCTGCTTCCACAAGCACTACTGCAGCCCCTACTGCAACCACAACTGAAGCTTCTTCGACAACAACTATAGCACCTACGACAACATCCCCTTCGACAACTGCAGCTCCTACTACAACTGAAGCTGCTTCCACAACCACTACTGCATTACCTACTGCAACCACGACTGAAGCTGCTTCCACAAGCACTACTGCAGCCCTTACTGGAACCACAACTGAAGATTCTTCTAAAACAACTATAGCACCTACGACAACCACAACAATCTCCCCTTCGACAACTGTAGCTCCAACAACGCCAATCACAACCGAAGGTCCTACTACCATTTTAACTCCTACGACAGCCACAAATGTAGCTCCTACAGCAACCACAACAGCAGCTAGTACAACAAATGTTGATCCAACGATCACTACAACTACAGCAGCACCAACTGTAGGTGCATCCACAACCACTACTGCAGCCCCTATGGCAACAACAACTCTAGCTACAATAGCAAGCACAACAGCAGCTGCTACGACAACCACTGCAGCTTCTATAACATCTACAACAAGCGCAACAGTAACCCCTACGGCAACAACTACAGCTTCTTCTACGACAAAAATTGTAGATCCTGCGACCACCACAAATGATGCAGCTACTACAACAACCACAGCTCCTACAACTCCAACTGTAGCTTCTTCCACAAGGACAAGTGCAGCCCCTACTGCAACCACAACAGAAGCTTCTTCTACAACAGTTGTAGAAACTACGACGGCCACAACAACATACCCTACGACAACTGCAGCTCCTACTACAACCACCGGAGCTCCTAAGGCCACTTCAACAGCAGCAGCTCTTACAACAACAACTGAAGCTGCTTCCACAAGCACTACTGCAGCCCCTACTGCAACCACAACTGAAGCTTCTTCGACAACAACTATAGCACCTACGACAACATCCCCTTCGACAACTGCAGCTCCTACTACAACTGTAGCTGCTTCCACAACCACTACTGCATTACCTACTACAACCACGACTGCAGCTTCTTCCACAACCACTACTGCAGCCTTTACTGCAACCACAGCTGAAGCTTCTTCTACAACAACTACTGCAGCCCTTACTGGAACCACAACTGAAGCTTCTTCTAAAACAACTATAGCACCTATGACAACATCCCCTTTGACAACTGCGGCTCCTACAGCAACAACTGAAGCTGCTTCCACAAGCACTACTTCAGCCCCTACTGCAACCACAGCTGAAGCTTCTTCTACAACAACTACTGCAGCCCTTACTGGAACCACAACTGAAGCTTCTTCTAAAACAACTATAGCACCTACGACAACCACAACAATCTCCACTTCGACAACTGTAGCTCCAACAATGCCAATCACAACCGAAGGTCCTACTACCATTTTAACTCCTACGACAACCACAAATGTAGCTCCTACAGCAACCACAACAGCAGCTAGTACAACAAATGTTGCTCCAACGATCACTACAACTACAGCAGCACCAACTGTAGGTGCATCCACAACCACTACTGCAGCCCCTATGGCAACAACAACTCTAGCTACAATAGCAAGCACAACAGCAGCTGCTACGACAACCACTGCAGCTTCTATAACATCTACAACAAGCGCAACAGTAACCTCTACGGCAACAACTACAGCTTCTTCTACGACAAAAATTGTAGATCCTGCGACCACCACAAATGATGCAGCTACTACAACAACCACAGCTCCTACAACTCCAACTGTAGCTTCTTCCGCAAGTACAAGTGCAGCCCCTACTGCAACCACAACAGAAGCTTATTCTACAACAACTGTAGAAACTACAACTACCTCAACAACATCCCCTACGACAACTGCAGCTCCTACTACAACCACCGGAGCACCTACGGCCACTTTAACAGCAGCAGCTCTTACAACAACAACTGAAGCTGCTTCCACAAGCACTATTGCAGCCCCTACTGCAACCACAACTGAAGCTTCTTCTACAACAACGAACACTACAACTGCAGCAGCTCAAACAACACCAACTGTAGCTGCATCTACAACCACTATTGCAGCCCCTATGGCAACAAGAACTCTAGCTCATACAACAACAACTGAAGCTGCAATAGCAAGCACAACAGAAGCTGCTACGAAAACCACTGCAGCTATTATAACATCTACAACTACAGCTTCTACTACGACAAAAATTGTAGATCCTGCGACCACCACAAATGATGCAGCTACTACGACAACCACAGCTACTCCAACTGTAGCTTCTTCCACAAGAACAAGTGCAACCCCTACTGCAACCACAACAGAAGCTTATTCTACAACAACTGTAGAAACTACAACTACCTCAACAACATCCCCTACGACAACTGCAGCTCCTACTACAACCACCGGAGCACCTACGGCCACTTTAACAGCAGCAGCTCTTACAACAACAACTGAAGCTGCTTCCACAAGCACTATTGCAGCCCCTACTGCAACCACAACTGAAGCTTCTTCTACAACAACTATAGCACCTACGACAACATCCCCTTCAACAACTGCAGCTCCTACTACAACAACTGTAGCTGCTTCCACAACCACTACTGCATTACCTATTGCAACCACGACTGCAGCTTCTGCCACAACCACTACTGAGGCCCTTACTGCAACCACAACTGAACCTTCTTCTACAACAACTACTGAAGCCCTTACTGGAACCACAACTGAAGCTTCTTCTAAAACAACTATAGCACCTATGACAACATCCTCTACGACAACTGCGGCTCCTACAACAACAACTGAAGCTGCTTCCACAAGCACTACTTCAGCCCCTACTGCAACCACAGCTGAAGCTTCTTCTACAACAACTACTGCAGCCCTTACTGGAACCACAACTGAAGCTTCTTCTAAAACAACTATAGCACCTACGACAACCACAACAATCTCCCCTTCGACAACTGTAGCTCCAACAACGGCAATCACAACCGAAAGACCTACTACCATTTTAACTCCTACGACAACCACAACTGCAGCTCCTACTAAAACCACCGGAGCTCCTACGGCCAATACAACAGCAGCAGCTCTTACAACAACAACTGAAGCTGCTTCCACAAGCACTACTGCAGTCCCTACTGCAACCACAACTGAAGCTTCTTCTACAACAACTATAGCAACTACGACAACATCCCCTTCGACAACTGCAACTCTTACTACAACAACTGAAGCTGCTTCCACAACCACTACTGCATTACCTACTGCAACCACGACTGAAGCTTCTTCCACAACCACTACTGCAGACCTTACTGGAACCACAACTGAAGCTTCTTCTAAAACAACTATAGCACCTACGACAACCACAACAATCTCCCCTTCGACAACTGTAGCTCCAACAACGCCAATCACAACTGAAAGTCCTACTACCATTTTAACTCCTACGACAACCACAAATGTAGCTCCTACAGCAACCACAACAGCAGCTAGTACAACAAATGTTGCTCCAACGATCACTACAACTACAGCAGCACCAACTGTAGGTACATCCACAACCACTACTGCAGCCCCTATGGCAACAACAACTCTAGCTACAATAGCAAGCACAACAGCAGCTGCTACGACAACCACTGCAGCTTCTATAACATCTACAACAAGCGCAACAGTAACCCCTACGGCAACAACTACAGCTTCTTCTACTACAAAAATTGTAGATCCTGCGACCACCACAAATGATGCAGCTACTACAACAACCACAGCTCCTACAACTCCAACTGTAGCTTCTTCCACAAGTACAAGTGCAGCCCATACTGCAAGCACAACAGAAGCTTCTTCTACAACAGTTGTAGAAACTACGACGACCACAAAAACATCCCCTACGACAACTGCAGCTCCTACTACAACCACCGGAGCTCCTACGGCCACTTCAACAGCAGCAGCTCTTACAACAACAACTGAAGCTGCTTCCACAAGCACAAGCACTAATGCAGCCCCTACTGCAACCACAACTGAAGCTTCTTCGACAACAACTATAGCACCTACGACAACATCCCCTTCGACAACTGCAGCTCCTACTACAACTGTAGCTGCTTCCACAACCACTACTGCATTACCTACTGCAACCACGACTACAGCTTCTTCCACAACCACTACTGCAGGCCTTACTGCAACCACAGCTGAAGCTTCTTCCACAACCACTACTGCAGGCCTTACTGCAACCACAACTGAAGCTTCTTCTAAAACAACTATAGCACCTACGACAACCACAACAATCTCCCCTTCGACAACTGTAGCTCCAACAACGCCAATCACAACCGAAGGTCCTACTACCATTTTAACTCCTACGACAGCCACAACTGTAGCACCTACGACAACCACAACAACATCATTTTCGACAACTGCAGCTCCAACAACTGTAGCTCCTACAACGCCAATCGAAACTGCAGGACCTACTACCATTGTAAGTCCTACGACAAACACAAATGTAGCTCCTACAGCAACCACAACAGCAGCTAGTACAACAACTGGAGAACCAACGACCACTACAACTGCAGCAGCTCAAACAACACCAACTGTAGCTGCATCCACAACCACTATTGCAGCCCCTATGGCAACAACAACTCTAGCTCATACAACAACAACTGAAGCTGCAATAGCAAGCACAACAGAAGCTGCTACGAAAACCACTGCAGCTATTATAACATCTACAACTACAGCTTCTACTACGACAAAAATTGTAGATCCTGCGACCACCACAAATGATGCAGCTACTACGACAACCACAGCTACTCCAACTGTAGCTTCTTCCACAAGAACAAGTGCAACCCCTACTGCAACCACAACAGAAGCTTATTCTACAACAACTGTAGAAACTACAACTACCACAACAACATCCCCTACGACAACTGCAGCTCCTACTACAACCACCGGAGCACCTACGGCCACTTCAACAGCAGCAGCTCTTACAACAACAACTGAAGCTGCTTCCACAAGCACTACTGCAGCCCCTACTGCAACCACAACTGAAGCTTCTTCTACAACAACTATAGCACCTACGACAACATCCACTTCAACAACTGCAGCTCCTACTACAACAACTGTAGCTGCTTCCACAACCACTACTGCATTACCTATTGCAACCACGACTGCAGCTTCTTCCACAACCACTACTGAGGCCCTTACTGCAACCACAACTAAACCTTCTTCTACAACAACTACTGCAGCCCTTACTGGAACCACAACTGAAGCTTCTTCTAAAACAACTATAGCACCTACGACAACATCCCCTTTGACAACTGCGGCTCCTACAACAACAACTGAAGCTGCTTCCACAAGCACTACTTCAGCCCCTACTGCAACCACAGCTGAAGCTTCTTCTACAACAACTACTGCAGCCCTTACAGGAACCACAACTGAAGCTTCTTCTAAAACAACTATAGCACCTACGACAACCACAACAATCTCCACTTCGACAACTGTAGCTCCAACAATGCCAATCACAACCGAAGGTCCTACTACCATTTTAACTCCTACGACAACCACAAATGTAGCTCCTACAGCAACCACAACAGCAGCTAGTACAACAAATGTTGCTCCAACGATCACTACAACTACAGCAGCACCAACTGTAGGTGCATCCACAACCACTACTGCAGCCCCTATGGCAACAACAACTCTAGCTACAATAGCAAGCACAACAGCAGCTGCTACGACAACCACTGCAGCTTCTATATCATCTACAACAAGCGCAACAGTAACCTCTACGGCAACAACTACAGCTTCTTCTACGACAAAAATTGTAGATCCTGCGACCACCACAAATGATGCAGCTACTACAACAACCACAGCTCCTACAACTCCAACTGTAGCTTCTTCCGCAAGTACAAGTGCAGCCACTACTGCAACCACAACAGAAGCTTCTTCTACAACAGTTGTAGAAACTACGATGACCACAAAAACATCCCCTACGACAACTGCAGCTCCTACTACAACCACCGGAGCTCCTACGGCCACTTCAACAGCAGCAGCTCTTACAACAACAACTGAAGCTGCTTCCACAAGCACAAGCACTACTGCAGCCCCTACTGCAACCACAACTGAAGCTTCTTCGACAACAACTATAGCACCTACGACAACATCCCCTTCGACAACTGCAGCTCCTACTACAACTGTTGCTGCTTCCACAACCATTACTGCATTACCTATTACAACCACGACTGCAGCTTCTTCCACAACCACTACTGCAGCCCTTACTGCAACCACAGCTGAAGCTTCTTCTACAACAACTACTGCAGCCCTTACTGGAACCACAACTGAAGCTTCTTCTAAAACAACTATAGCAGCCACGACAACATCCCCTACGACAACTGCGGCTCCTACAACAACAACTGAAGCTGCTTCCACAAGCACTACTTCAGCCCCTAGTGCAACCACAGCTGAAGCTTCTTCTACAACAACTACTGCAGCCCTTACTGGAACCACAACTGAAGCTTCTTCTAAAACAACTATAGCACCTACGACAACCACAACAATCTCCCCTTCGACAACTGTAGCTCCAACAACGGCAATAACAACCGAAGGTCCTACTACCATTTTAACTCCTACGACAACCACATCTGCAGCTCCAACTACAACCACCGGAGCTCCTACGGCCACTACAACAGCAGCAGCTCTTACAACAACAACTGAAGCTGCTTCCACAAGCACTACTGCAGCCCCTACTGCAACCACAACTGAAGCTTCTTCTACAACAACTATAGCAACTACGACAACATCCCTTTCGACAACTGCAACTCTTACTACAACAACTGAAGCTGCTTCCACAACCACTACTGCATTACCTACTGCAACCACGGCTGAAGCTTCTTCCACAACCACTACTGCAGACCTTACTGGAACCACAACTGAAGCTTCTTCTAAAACAACTATAGCACCTACGACAACCACAACAATCTCCCCTTCGACAACTGTAGCTCCAACAACGCCAATCACAACCGAAGGTCCTACTACCATTTTAACTCCTACGACAGCCACAAATGTAGCTCCTACAGAAACCACAACAGTAGCTAGTACAACAAATGTTGATCCAACGATCACTACAACTACAGCAGCAACTCTAGCTACAATAGCAAGCACAACAGCAGCTGCTACGACAACCACTGCAGCTTCTATAACATCTACAACAAGCGCAACAGTAACCCCTACGGCAACAACTACAGCTTCTTCTACGACAAAAATTGTAGATCCTGCGACCACCACAAATGATGCAGCTACTACAACAACCACAGCTCCTACAACTCCAACTGTAGCTTCTTCCACAAGGACAAGTGCAGCCCCTACTGCAACCACAACAGAAGCTTCTTCTACAACAGTTGTAGAAACTACGACGACCACAACAACATCCCCTACGACAACTGCAGCTCCTACTACAACCACCGGAGCACCTACGGCCACTTCAACAGCAGCAGCTCTTACAACAACAACTGAAGCTGCTTCCACAAGCACTACTGCAGCCCCTACTGCAACCACAACTGAAGCTTCTTCGACAACAACTATAGCACCTACGACAACATCCCCTTCGACAACTGCAGCTCCTACTACAACTGAAGCTGCTTCCACAACCACTACTGCATTACCTACTACAACCACGACTGCAGCTTCTTCCACAACCACTACTGCAGCCCTTACTGCAACCACAGCTGAAGCTTCTTCTACAACAACTACTGCAGCCCTTACTGGAACCACAACTGAAGCTTCTTCTAAAACAACTATAGCACCTATGACAACATCCCCTTTGACAACTGCGGCTCCTACAACAACAACTGAAGCTGCTTCCACAAGCACTACTTCAGCCCCTACTGCAACCACAGCTGAAGCTTCTTCTACAACAACTACTGCAGCCCTTACTGGAACCACAACTGAAGCTTCTTCTACAACAACGATATCACCTACGACAACCACAACAATCTCCCCTTCGACAACTGTAGCTCCTACAACGCCAATTACAACCGAAGGTCCTACTACCATTTTAACTCCTACGACAGCCACAAATGTATCTCCTACAGCAACCACAACAGCAGCTAGTACAACAAATGTTGATCCAACGATCACTACAACTACAGCAGCACCAACTGTAGCTGCATCCACAACCACTACTGCAGCCCCTATGGCAACAACAACTCTAGCTACAATAGCAAGCACAACAGCAGCTGCTACGACAACCACTGCAGCTTCTATAACATCTACAACAAGCGCAACAGTAACCCCTACGGCAACAACTACAGCTTCTTCTACGACAAAAATTGTAGATCCTGCGACCACCACAAATGATGCAGCTACTACAACAACCACAGCTCCTACAACTCCAACTGTAGCTTCTTCCACAAGGACAAGTGCAGCCCCTACTGCAACCACAACAGAAGCTTCTTCTACAACAGCTGTAGAAACTACGACGACCACAACAACATCCCCTACGACAACTGCAGCTCCTACTACAACCACCGGAGCTCCTACGGCCACTTCAACAGCAGCAGCTCTTACAACAACAACTGAAGCTGCTTCCACAAGCACTACTGCAGCCCCTACTGCAACCACAACTGAAGCTTCTTCGACAACAACTATAGCACCTACGACAACATCCCCTTCGACAACTGCAGCTCCTACTACAACTGTAGCTGCTTCCACAACCACTACTGCATTACCTACTGCAAGCACGACTGCAGCTTCTTCCACAACCACTACTGCAGCCCTTACTGGAACCACAACTGAAGCTTCTTCTAAAACAACTATAGCATCTATGACAACATCCCCTTTGACAACTGCGGCTCCTACAACAACAACTGAAGCTGCTTCCACAAGCACTACTTCAGCCCCTACTGCAACCACAGCTGAAGCTTCTTCTACAACAACTACTGCAGCCCTTACTGGAACCACAACTGAAGCTTCTTCTACAACAACAATATCACCTACGACAACCACAACAATCTCCCCTTCGACAACTGTAGCTCCAACAACAACTGAAGATCCTACTACCATTTTAACTTCTACAACAACAACAACTGTAGCACCTACGACAACCACAACAACATCATTTTCGACAACTGCAGCTCCAACAACTGTAGCTCCTACAGCAACCACAACAGCAACTAGTACAACAACTGGAGCTCCAACGACCACTACAACTGCAGCAGCTCAAACAACACCAACTGTAGCTGCATCTACAACCACTATTGCAGCCCCTATGGCAACAACAACTCTAGCTCATACAACAACAACTGAAGCTGCAATAGCAAGCACAACAGAAGCTGCTACGAAAACCACTGCAGCTATTATAACATCTACAACTACAGCTTCTACTACGACAAAAAATTTAGATCCTGCGACCACCACAAATGATGCAGCTACTACGACAACCACAGCTACTCCAACTGTAGCTTCTTCCACAAGAACAAGTGCAACCCCTACTGCAACCACAACAGAAGCTTATTCTACAACAACTGTAGAAACTACAACTACCTCAACAACATCCCCTACGACAACTGCAGCTCCTACTACAACCACCGGAGCACCTACGGCCACTTCAACAGCAGCAGCTCTTACAACAACAACTGAAGCTGCTTCCACAAGCACTACTGCAGCCCCTACTGCAACCACAACTGAAGCTTCTTCTACAACAACTATAGCACCTACGACAACATCCTCTACGACAACTGCGGCTCCTACAACAACAACTGAAGCTGCTTCCACAAGCACTACTTCAGCCCCTACTGCAACCACAGCTGAAGCTTCTTCTACAACAACTACTGCAGCCCTTACTGGAACCAAAACTGAAGCTTCTTCTAAAACAACTATAGCACCTACGACAACCACAACAATCTCCCCTTCGACAACTGTAGCTCCAACAACGGCAATCACAACCGAAGGTCCTACTACCATTTTAACTCCTACGACAACCACAACTGCAGCTCCATCTACAACCACCGGAGCTCCTACGGCCACTACAACAGCAGCAGCTCTTACAACAACAACTGAAGCTGCTTCCACAAGCACTACTGCAGCCCCTACTGCAACCACAACTGAAGCTTCTTCTACAACAACTATAGCACCTACGACAACATCCACTTCAACAACTGCAGCTCCTACTACAACAACTGTAGCTGCTTCCACAACCACTACTGCATTACCTATTGCAACCACGACTGCAGCTTCTTCCACAACCACTACTGAGGCCCTTACTGCAACCACAACTGAACCTTCTTCTACAACAACTACTGCAGCCCTTACTGGAACCACAACTGAAGCTTCTTCTAAAACAACTATAGCACCTACGACAACATCCCCTTTGACAACTGCGGCTCCTACAACAACAACTGAAGCTGCTTCCACAAGCACTACTTCAGCCCCTACTGCAACCACAGCTGAAGCTTCTTCTACAACAACTACTGCAGCCCTTACTGGAACCACAACTGAAGCTTCTTCTAAAACAACTATAGCACCTACGACAACCACAACAATCTCCACTTCGACAACTGTAGCTCCAACAATGCCAATCACAACCGAAGGTCCTACTACCATTTTAACTCCTACGACAACCACAAATGTAGCTCCTACAGCAACCACAACAGCAGCTAGTACAACAAATGTTGCTCCAACGATCACTACAACTACAGCAGCACCAACTGTAGGTGCATCCACAACCACTACTGCAGCTCCTATGGCAACAACAACTCTAGCTACAATAGCAAGCACAACAGCAGCTGCTACGACAACCACTGCAGCTTCTATAACATCTACAACAAGCGAAACAGTAACCCCTACGGCAACAACTACAGCTTCTTCTACGACAAAAATTGTAGATCCTGCGACCACCACAAATGATGCAGCTACTACAACAACCACAGCTCCTACAACTCCAACTGTAGCTTCTTCCGCAAGTACAAGTGCAGCCCCTACTGCAACCACAACAGAAGCTTCTTCTACAACAGTTGTAGAAACTACGACGACCACAAAAACATCCCCTACGACAACTGCAGCTCCTACTACAACCACCGGAGCTCCTACGGCTACTTCAACAGCAGCAGCCCTTACAACAACAACTGAAGCTGCTTCCACAAGCACAAGCACTACTGCAGCCCCTACTGCAACCACAACTGAAGCTTCTTCGACAACAACTATAGCACCTACGACAACATCCCCTTCGACAACTGCAGCTCCTACTACAACTGTAGCTGCTTCCACAACCACTACTGCATTACCTACTGCAACCACGACTACAGCTTCTTCCACAACCACTACTGCAGGCCTTACTGCAACCACAGCTGAAGCTTCTTCTACAGCAACTACTGCAGCCCTTACTGGAACCACAACTGAAGCTTCTTCTACAACAACGATATCACCTACGACAACCACAACAATCTCCCCTTCGACAACTGTAGCTCCAACAACAACTGAAGATCCTACTACCATTTTAACTTCTACAACAACAACAACTGTAGCACCTACGACAACCACAACAACATCATTTTCGACAACTGCAGCTCCAACAACTGTAGCTCCTACAACGGCAATCGAAACTGCAGGACCTACTACCATTGTAAGTCCTACGACAAACACAAATGTAGCTCCTACAGCAACCACAACAGCAACTAGTACAACAACTGGAGCTCCAACGACCACTACAACTGCAGCAGCTCAAACAACACCAACTGTAGCTGCATCCACAACCACTATTGCAACCCCTATGGCAACAACAAGTCTAGCTCATACAACAACAACTGAAGCTGCAATAGCAAGCACAACAGAAGCTGCTACGAAAACCACTGCAGCTATTATAACATCTACAACTACAGCTTCTACTATGACAAAAATTGTAGATCCTGCGACCACCACAAATGATGCAGCTACTACGACAACCACAGCTACTCCAACTGTAGCTTCTTCCACAAGAACAAGTGCAACCCCTACTGCAACCACAACAGAAGCTTATTCTACAACAACTGTAGAAACTACAACTACCACAACAACATCCCCTACGACAACTGCAGCTCCTACTACAACCACCGGAGCACCTACGGCCACTTCAACAGCAGCAGCTCTTACAACAACAACTGAAGCTGCTTCCACAAGCACTACTGCAGCCCCTACTGCAACCACAACTGAAGCTTCTTCTACAACAACTATAGCACCTATGACAACATCCACTTCAACAACTGCAGCTCCTACTACAACAACTGTAGCTGCTTCCACAACCACTACTGCATTACCTATTGCAACCACGACTGCAGCTTCTTCCACAACCACTACTGAGGCCCTTACTGCAACCACAACTGAACCTTCTTCTACAACAACTACTGCAGCCCTTACTGGAACCACAACTGAAGATTCTTCTAAAACAACTATAGCACCTACGACAACATCCCCTTTGACAACTGCGGCTCCTACAACAACAACTGAAGCTGCTTCCACAAGCACTACTTCAGCCCCTACTGCAACCACAGCTGAAGCTTCTTCTACAACAACTACTGCAGCCCTTACTGGAACCACAACTGAAGCTTCTTCTAAAACAACTATAGCACCTACGACAACCACAACAATCTCCACTTCGACAACTGTAGCTCCAACAATGCCAATCACAACCGAAGGTCCTACTACCATTTTAACTCCTACGACAACCACAAATGTAGCTCCTACAGCAACCACAACAGCAGCTAGTACAACAAATGTTGCTCCAACGATCACTACAACTACAGCAGCACCAACTGTAGGTGCATCCACAACCACTACTGCAGCTCCTATGGCAACAACAACTCTAGCTACAATAGCAAGCACAACAGCAGCTGCTACGACAACCACTGCAGCTTCTATAACATCTACAACAAGCGAAACAGTAACCCCTACGGCAACAACTACAGCTTCTTCTACGACAAAAATTGTAGATCCTGCGACCACCACAAATGATGCAGCTACTACAACAACCACAGCTCCTACAACTCCAACTGTAGCTTCTTCCGCAAGTACAAGTGCAGCCCCTACTGCAACCACAACAGAAGCTTCTTCTACAACAGTTGTAGAAACTACGACGACCACAAAAACATCCCCTACGACAACTGCAGCTCCTACTACAACCACCGGAGCTCCTACGGCTACTTCAACAGCAGCAGCCCTTACAACAACAACTGAAGCTGCTTCCACAAGCACAAGCACTACTGCAGCCCCTACTGCAACCACAACTGAAGCTTCTTCGACAACAACTATAGCACCTACGACAACATCCCCTTCGACAACTGCAGCTCCTACTACAACTGTAGCTGCTTCCACAACCACTACTGCATTACCTACTGCAACCACGACTACAGCTTCTTCCACAACCACTACTGCAGGCCTTACTGCAACCACAGCTGAAGCTTCTTCTACAGCAACTACTGCAGCCCTTACTGGAACCACAACTGAAGCTTCTTCTACAACAACGATATCACCTACGACAACCACAACAATCTCCCCTTCGACAACTGTAGCTCCAACAACAACTGAAGATCCTACTACCATTTTAACTTCTACAACAACAACAACTGTAGCACCTACGACAACCACAACAACATCATTTTCGACAACTGCAGCTCCAACAACTGTAGCTCCTACAACGGCAATCGAAACTGCAGGACCTACTACCATTGTAAGTCCTACGACAAACACAAATGTAGCTCCTACAGCAACCACAACAGCAACTAGTACAACAACTGGAGCTCCAACGACCACTACAACTGCAGCAGCTCAAACAACACCAACTGTAGCTGCATCCACAACCACTATTGCAACCCCTATGGCAACAACAAGTCTAGCTCATACAACAACAACTGAAGCTGCAATAGCAAGCACAACAGAAGCTGCTACGAAAACCACTGCAGCTATTATAACATCTACAACTACAGCTTCTACTATGACAAAAATTGTAGATCCTGCGACCACCACAAATGATGCAGCTACTACGACAACCACAGCTACTCCAACTGTAGCTTCTTCCACAAGAACAAGTGCAACCCCTACTGCAACCACAACAGAAGCTTATTCTACAACAACTGTAGAAACTACAACTACCACAACAACATCCCCTACGACAACTGCAGCTCCTACTACAACCACCGGAGCACCTACGGCCACTTCAACAGCAGCAGCTCTTACAACAACAACTGAAGCTGCTTCCACAAGCACTACTGCAGCCCCTACTGCAACCACAACTGAAGCTTCTTCTACAACAACTATAGCACCTATGACAACATCCACTTCAACAACTGCAGCTCCTACTACAACAACTGTAGCTGCTTCCACAACCACTACTGCATTACCTATTGCAACCACGACTGCAGCTTCTTCCACAACCACTACTGAGGCCCTTACTGCAACCACAACTGAACCTTCTTCTACAACAACTACTGCAGCCCTTACTGGAACCACAACTGAAGATTCTTCTAAAACAACTATAGCACCTACGACAACATCCCCTTTGACAACTGCGGCTCCTACAACAACAACTGAAGCTGCTTCCACAAGCACTACTTCAGCCCCTACTGCAACCACAGCTGAAGCTTCTTCTACAACAACTACTGCAGCCCTTACTGGAACCACAACTGAAGCTTCTTCTAAAACAACTATAGCACCTACGACAACCACAACAATCTCCACTTCGACAACTGTAGCTCCAACAATGCCAATCACAACCGAAGGTCCTACTACCATTTTAACTCCTACGACAACCACAAATGTAGCTCCTACAGCAACCACAACAGCAGCTAGTACAACAAATGTTGCTCCAACGATCACTACAACTACAGCAGCACCAACTGTAGGTGCATCCACAACCACTACTGCAGCTCCTATGGCAACAACAACTCTAGCTACAATAGCAAGCACAACAGCGGCTGCTACGACAACCACTGCAGCTTCTATAACATCTACAACAAGCGAAACAGTAACCCCTACGGCAACAACTACAGCTTCTTCTACGACAAAAATTGTAGATCCTGCGACCACCACAAATGATGCAGCTACTACAACAACTACAGCTCCTACAACTCCAACTGTAGCTTCTTCCGCAAGTACAAGTGCAGCCCCTACTGCAACCACAACAGAAGCTTCTTCTACAACAGTTGTAGAAACTACGATGACCACAAAAACATCCCCTACGACAACTGCAGCTCCTACTAAAACCACCGGAGCTCCTACGGCTACTTCAACAGCAGCAGCTCTTACAACAACAACTGAAGCTGCTTCCACAAGCACAAGCACTACTGCAGCCCCTACTGCAACCACAACTGAAGCTTCTTCGACAACAACTATAGCACCTACGACAACATCCCCTTCGACAACTGCAGCTCCTACTACAACTGTAGCTGCTTCCACAACCACTACTGCATTACCTACTGCAACCACGACTACAGCTTCTTCCACAACCACTACTGCAGGCCTTACTGCAACCATAGCTGAAGCTTCTTCTACAACAACTACTGCAGCCCTTACTGGAACCACAACTGAAGCTTCTTCTACAACAACGATATCACCTACGACAACCACAACAATCTCCCCTTCGACAACTGTAGCTCCAACAACAACTGAAGATCCTACTACCATTTTAACTTCTACGACAACAACAACTGTAGCACCTACGACAACATCCCCTTCAACAACTGCAGCTCCTACTACAACAACTGTAGCTGCTTCCACAACAACTACTGCATTACCTATTGCAACCACGACTGCAGCTTCTTCCACAACCACTACAGCAGCCCTTACTGGAACCACAACTGAAGCTTCTTCTATAACAACTATAGCACCTACGACAACCACAACAATCTCCCCTTCGACAACTGTAGCTCCAACAACGGCAATCACAACTGAAGGTCCTACTACCATTTTAACTCCTACGACAAACACAAATGTAGCTCCTACAGCAACCACAACAGCAGCTAGTACAACAAATGTAGCTTCAACAACAACTGAAGGTCCTACTACCATTTTAACTCCAACGACAATCACAACTGTAGCACCAACAGCAACTGTAGCCACTACAACCACAACAACTGCACCAGTTCCTACAACAACAACTGAAGCAGCTTCCACAAGCACTACTGCATCCCCTACTGAAATCACAACTGATGCTTCTTCTACAACAGATATAGCACCTACAACATCTTCGTCCCCTACGAGAACTGCAGCTCCTACTACATCTACCTTAGCTCCTACAGTCACTACAACTGCACCAGCTCCAACAACAACTGAAGCTGCTTCCTCAACCACTATAGCAGCCCCTACTGCAACCAGAAATGAAGATTATTCTACAATAACCACAACAACCTCCCCTACGAGAACTGCAGCTCCTACTACAACAACTGCAATTCCTACAACTCTTGCTCATTCGACCTCTACAACTTCAGCACCCACTACTTTATTCACAACTGCAGGTCCTATTACCATTTTACCTCCTTTGACAACCACAACAACATCCACTACAACAACTGTAGCTCCTTCAATGTCAATCTCAACTGCAGGTCCTACTACCAATTTAACTCCAACGACAACCACAACTGAAGCTCTTACAGACATCACAACTGTAGCTCTTATGACCCCCACAATTGCAGCTTCTACTTCAACAACTGTTGCTCCCACGACAACAACTGCAGCAGCTCCTATAACAACAACTGTAGCTGCTTCCATAAACGCAACAGCAGCACCTACTACGTCAATCACAACTGCAGGTCCTACTAACAATTTAACTCCAACGACAAGCACAACTGAGGCTCCTATAGACATCACTACTGTAGCTCCCTTGAACCCCACAATTGCAACTTCTTCTTCAACAACTGTAGCTCCAACGATCACTACAACTGCAGAAGCTCCTACAACAACAACTGTAGCTGCTTCTACATTTACTATTTCATCCCCTACTGCAACCACAACAGAAGCTCCTTCTACAACAACTGTAGCACCAATGACTTTAGGAACAACAGTCCGAATGACAACTGCAGCTAATTCCTCAACTGTAGCTCCTTCAATGTCAATCTCAACTGCAGGTCCTACTACCAATTTAACTCCAACGACAACCACAACTGAAGCTCTTACAGACATCACAACTGTAGCTCCTATGCCCTCCACAATTGCAACTTCAACTGCAGCATCACCTACAACAACAACTGCAGATGCTTCCACAACCACAGGTGCAGCACTTACTACATCAATCTCAACTGCAGGTCCTACTACCATTTTGACTCCTAAGACAATCACAACTGAAGCTCCTACAGAAATCACAACTGAAGCTCTTATGACCCCCACAATTGCAGCTTCTACTTCAACAACTGTTGCTCCCACGACCACAACTGCTGCAGCTCCTATAACAACAACTGTAGCTGCTTCCATAAACGCAACAGCAGCACCTACTACGTCAATCACAACTGCAGGTCCTACTAACATTTTAACTCCAACGACAAGCACAACTGAGGCTCCTATAGACATCACTACTGTAGCTCCTTTTAACCCCACGATTGCAACTTCTTCTACAACAACTGTAGCTCCAACGATCACTACAACTGCAGAAGCTCCTACAACAACAACTGTAGCTGCTTCTACATTTACTACTGCATCCCCTACTGCAACCACAACAGAAGCTCCTTCTGCAACAACTGTAGCACCAATGACTTTAGGAACAACAGTCCCAACGACAACTGCAGCTAATTCCTCAACTGTAGCTCCTTCAATGCCAATCCCAACTGCAGCTCCTACAACAACAACTCTTGCTCCTACGACCTCTACAACTTCAGCACACACTACTTTATTCACAACTGCAGGTCCTACTACCATTTTACCTCCTTCGACAACCACAACAACATCCACTACAACAACTGTAGCTCCTTCAATGTCAATCTCAACTGCAGGTCCTACTACCAATTTAACTCCAACGACAACCACAACTGAAGCTCTTACAGACATCACAACTGTAGCTCCTATGCCCCCCACAATTGCAACTTCAACTGCAGCATCACCTACAACAACAACTGCAGATGCTTCCACAACCACAGGTGCAGCACTTACTACATCAATCTCAACTGCAGGTCCTACTACCATTTTGACTCCTGAGACAATCACAACTGTAGCTCCTACAGAAATCACAACTGTAGCTCTTATACCCCCCACAATTGCAACTTCAACTACAACTGTAGCATCACCTACAACAACAACTGCAGATGCTTCCACCACCACAAGTGCAGCACCTACTACATCAATCCCAACTGCAGGTCCTACTACCATTTTGACTACTAAGACAATCACAACTGAATCTCCTACAGAAATCACAACTGAAGCTCTTATGACCCCCACAATTGCAGCTTCTACTTCAACAACTGTTGCTCCCACGACCACAACTGCTGCAGCTCCTATAACAACAACTGTAGCTGCTTCCATAAACGCAACAGCAGTACCTACTACGTCAATCACAACTGCAGGTCCTACTAACATTTTAACTCCAACGACAAGCACAACTGAGGCTCCTATAGACATCACTACTGTAGCTCCCTTGAACCCCACAATTGCAACTTCTTCTTCAACAACTGTAGCTCCAACGATCACTACAACTGCAGAAGCTCCTACAACAACAACTGTAGCTGCTTCTACATTTACTACTGCATCCCCTACTGCAACCACAACAGAAGCTCCTTCTACAACAACTGTAGCACCAATGACTTTAGGAACAACAGTCCCAATGACAACTGCAGCTAATTCCTCAACTGTAGCTCCTTCAATGTCAATCTCAACTGCAGGTCCTACTACCAATTTAACTCCAACGACAACCACAACTGAAGCTCCTTCTACAACAACTGTAGCACCAATGACTTTAGGAACAACAGTCCCAATGACAACTGCAGCTAATTCCTCAACTGTAGCTCCTTCAATGCCAATCCCAACTGCAGCTCCTACAACAACAACTCTTGCTCCTACGACCTCTACAACTTCAGCACACACTACTTTATTCACAACTGCAGGTCCTACTACCATTTTACCTCCTTCGACAACCACAACAACATCCACTACAACAACTGTTGCTCCTTCAATGTCAATCTCAACTGCAGGTCCTACTACCATTTTACCTCCTTCGACAACCACAACAACATCCACTACAACAACTGTTGCTCCTTCAATGTCAATCTCAACTGCAGGTCCTACTACCAATTTAACTCCAACGACAACCACAACTGAAGCTCTTACAGACATCACAACTGTAGCTCCTATGCCCCCCACAATTGCAACTTCAACTGCAGCATCACCTACAACAACAACTGCAGATGCTTCCACAACCACAGGTGCAGCACTTACTACATCAATCTCAACTGCAGGTCCTACTACCATTTTGACTCCTGAGACAATCACAACTGAAGCTCCTACAGAAATCACAACTGTAGCTCTTATACCCCCCACAATTGCAACTTCAACTACAACTGTAGCATCACCTACAACAACAACTGCAGATGCTTCCACCACCACAAGTGCAGCACTTACTACATCAATCCCAACTGCAGGTCCTACTACCATTTTGACTACTAAGACAATCACAACTGAAGCTCCTACAGAAATCACAACTGAAGCTCTTATGACCCCCACAATTGCAGCTTCTACTTCAACAACTGTTGCTCCCACGACCACAACTGCAGCAGCTCCTATAACAACAACTGTAGCTGCTTCCATAAACGCAACAGCAGCACCTACTACGTCAATCACAACTGCAGGTCCTACTAACATTTTAACTCCAACGACAAGCACAACTGAGGCTCCTATAGACATCACTACTGTAGCTCCTTTGAACCCCTCAATTGCAACTTCTTCTTCAACAACTGTAGCTCCAACGATCACTACAACTGCAGAAGCTCCTACAACAACAACTGTAGCTGCTTCTACATTTACTACTGCATCCCCTACTGCAACCACAACAGAAGCTCCTTCTACAACAACTGTAGCACCAATGACTTTAGGAACAACAGTCCCAACGACAACTGCTGCTAATTCCTCAACTGTAGCTCCTTCAATGCCAATCCCAACTGCAGCTCCTACAACAACAACTCTTGCTCCTACGACCTCTACAACTTCAGCACACACTACTTTATTCACAACTGCAGGTCCTACTACCATTTTACCTCCTTCGACAACCACAACAACATCCACTACAACAACTGTAGCTCCTTCAATGTCAATCTCAATTGCAGGTCCTACTACCATTTTACCTCCTTCGACAACCACAACAACATCCACTACAACAACTGTAGCTCCTTCAATGTCAATCTCAACTGCAGGTCCTACTACCAATTTAACTCCAACGACAAGCAAAACTGAGGCTCCTATAGACATCACTACTGTAGCTCCCTTGAACCCCACAATTGCAACTTCTTCTTCAACAACTGTAGCTCCAACGATCACTACAACTGCAGAAGCTCCTACAACAACAACTGTAGCTGCATCTACATTTACTACTGCATCCCCTACTGCAACCACAACAGAAGCTCCTTCTACAACAACTGTAGCACCAATGACTTTAGGAACAACAGACCCAATGACAACTGCAGCTAATTCCTCAACTGTAGCTCCTTCAATGTCAATCTCAACTGCAGGTCCTACTACCAATTTAACTCCAACGACAACCACAACTGAAGCTCTTACAGACATCACAACTGTAGCTCATATGCCCCCCACAATTGCAACTTCAACTGCAGCATCACCTACAACAACAACTGCAGATGCTTCCACAACCACAGGTGCAGCACTTACTACATCAATCTCAACTGCAGGTCCTACTACCATTTTGACTCCTAAGACAATCACAACTGAAGCTCCTACAGACATCACAACTGTAGCTCATATGCCCCCCACAATTGCAACTTCAACTGCAGCATCACCTACAACAACAACTGCAGATGCTTCCACAACCACAGGTGCAGCACTTACTACATCAATCTCAACTGCAGGTCCTACTACCATTTTGACTCCTAAGACAATCACAACTGAAGCTCCTACAGAAATCACAACTGAAGCTCTTATGACCCACACAATTGCAGCTTCTACAACTGTTGCTCCCACGACCACAACTGCAGCAGCTCCTATAACAACAACTGTAGCTGCTTCCATAAACGCAACAGCAGCACCTACTACGTCAATCACAACTGCAGGTCCTTCTAACATTTTAACTCCAACGACAAGCAAAACTGAGGCTCCTATAGACATCACTACTGTAGCTCCCTTGAACCCCACAATTGCAACTTCTTCTTCAACAACTGTAGCTCCAACGATCACTACAACTGCAGAAGCTCCTACAACAACAACTGTAGCTGCTTCTACATTTACTATTTCATCCCCTACTGCAACCACAACAGAAGCTCCTTCTACAACAACTGTAGCACCAATGACTTTAGGAACAACAGTCCCAACGACAAATGCAGCTAATTCCTCAACTGTAGCTCCTTCAATGCCAATCCCAACTGCAGCTCCTACAACAACAACTCTTGCTCCTACGACCTCTACAACTTCAGCACACACTACTTTATTCACAACTGCAGGTCCTACTACCATTTTACCTCCTTCGACAACCACAACAACATCCACTACAACAACTGTAGCTCCTTCAATGTCAATCTCAACTGCAGGTCCTACTACCATTTTACCTCCTTCGACAACCACAACAACATCCACTATAACAACTGTTGCTCCTTCAATGTCAATCTCAACTGCAGGTCCTACTACCAATTTAACTCCAACGACAACCACAACTGAAGCTCTTACAGACATCACAACTGTAGCTCCTATGCCCCCCACAATTGCAACTTCAACTGCAGCATCACCTACAACAACAACTGCAGATGCTTCCACAACCACAGGTGCAGCATTTACTACATCAATCTCAACTGCAGGTCCTACTACCATTTTGACTCCTAAGACAATCACAACTGAAGCTCCTACAGAAATCACAACTGTAGCTCTTATACCCCCCACAATTGCAACTTCAACTACAACTGTAGCATCACCTACAACAACAACTGCAGATGCTTCCACCACCACAAGTGCAGGACCTACTACATCAATCCCAACTGCAGGTCCTACTACCATTTTGACTACTAAGACAATCACAACTGAAGCTCCTACAAAAATCACAACTGAAGCTCTTATGACCCCCACAATTGCAGCTTCTACTTCAACAACTGTTGCTCCCACGACCACAACTGCAGCAGCTCCTATAACAACAACTGTAGCTGCTTCCATAAACTCAACAGCAGCACCTACTACGTCAATCACAACTGCAGGTCCTACTAACATTTTAACTCCAACGACAAGCACAACTGAGGCTCCTATAGACATCACTACTGTAGCTCCTTTGAACCCCACAATTGCAACTTCTTCTTCAACAACTGTAGCTCCAACGATCACTACAACTGCAGAAGCTCCTACAACAACAACTGTAGCTGCTTCTACATTTACTACTGCATCCCCTACTGCAACCACAACAGAAGCTCCTTCTACAACAACTGTAGCACCAATGACTTTAGGAACAACAGTCCCAACGACAACTGCAGCTAATTCCTCAACTGTAGCTCCTTCAATGCCAATCCCAACTGCAGCTCCTACAACAACAACTCTTGCTCCTACGACCTCTACAACTTCAGCACACACTACTTTATTCACAACTGCAGGTCCTACTACCATTTTACCTCCTTCGACAACCACAACAACATCCACTACAACAACTGTAGCTCCTTCAATGTCAATCTCAACTGCAGGTCCTACTACCAATTTAACTCCAACGACAACCACAACTGAAGCTCTTACAGACATCACAACTGTAGCTCCTATGCCCCCCACAATTGCAACTTCAACTGCAGCATCACCTACAACAACAACTGCAGATGCTTCCACAACCACAGGTGCAGCACTTACTACATCAATCTCAACTGCAGGTCCTACTACCATTTTGACTCCTGAGACAATCACAACTGAAGCTCCTACAGAAATCACAACTGTAGCTCTTATACCCCCCACAATTGCAACTTCAACTACAACTGTAGCATCACCTACAACAACAACTGCAGATGCTTCCACCACCACAAGTGCAGCACCTACTACATCAATCCCAACTGCAGGTCCTACTACCATTTTGACTACTAAGACAATCACGACTGAATCTCCTACAGAAATCACAACTGAAGCTCTTATGACCCCCACAATTGCAGCTTCTACTTCAACAACTGTTGCTCCCACGACCACAACTGCAGCAGCTCCTATAACAACAACTGTAGCTGCTTCCATAAACGCAACAGCAGCACCTACTACGTCAATCACAACTGCAGGTTCTACTAACATTTTAACTCCAACGACAAGCACAACTGAGGCTCCTATAGACATCACGACTATAGCTCCCTTGAACCCCACAATTGCAACTTCTTCTTCAACAACTGTAGCTCCAACAATCACTACAACTGCAGAAGCTCCTACAACAACAACTGTAGCTGCTTCTACATTTACTACTGCATCCCCTACTGCAACCACAACAGAAGCTCCTTCTGCAACAACTGTAGCACCAATGACTTTAGGAACAACAGTCCCAACGACAACTGCAGCTAATATCACAACTGTAGCTCCTTCAATGCCAATCCCAACTGCAGCTCCTACAACAACAACTCTTGCTCCTACAACCTCTACAACTTCAGCACACACTACTTTCTTCACAACTGCAGGTCCTACTACCATTTTACCTCCTTCGACAACCACAACAACATCCACTACAACAACTGTAGCTCCTTCAATGTCAATCTCAACTGCAGGTCCTACTACCAATTTAACTCCAACCACAACCACAACTGAAGCTCTTACAGACATCACAACTGTAGCTCCTATGCCCCCCACAATTGCAACTTCAACTGCAGCATCACCTACAACAACAACTGCAGATGTTTCCACAACCACAGGTGCAGCACTTACTACATCAATCTCAACTGCAGGTCCTACTACCATTTTGACTCCTGAGACAATCACAACTGTAGCTCCAACAGAAATCACAACTGTAGCTCTTATGACCCCCACAATTGCAGCTTCTACTTCAACAACTGTTGCTCCCACGACCACAACTGCTGCAGCTCCTATAACAACAACTGTAGCTGCTTCCATAAACGCAACAGCAGCACCTACTACGTCAATCACAACTGTAGCTCCAACAGAAATCACAACTGTAGCTCTTATACCCCCCACAATTGCAACTTCAACTACAACTGTAGCATCACCTACAACAACAACTGCAGATGCTTCCACCACCACAAGTGCAGCACCTACTACATCAATCCCAACTGCAGGTCCTACTACCATTTTGACTACTAAGACAATCACAACTGAATCTCCTACAGAAATCACAACTGAAGCTCTTATGACCCCCACAATTGCAGCTTCTACTTCAACAACTGTTGCTCCCACGACCACAACTGCTGCAGCTCCTATAACAACAACTGTAGCTGCTTCCATAAACGCAACAGCAGCACCTACTACGTCAATCACAACTGCAGGTCCTACTAACATTTTAACTCCAACGACAAGCACAACTGAGGCTCCTATAGACATCACTACTGTAGCTCCCTTTAACCCCACAATTGCAACTTTTTCTTCAACAACTGTAGCTCCAACGATCACTACAACTGCAGAAGCTCCTACAACAACAACTGTAGCTGCTTCTACATTTACTACTGCATCCCCTACTGCAACCACAACAGAAGCTCCTTCTACAACAACTGTAGCACCAATGACTTTAGGAACAACAGTTCCAATGACAACTGCAGCTAATTCCTCAACTGTAGCTCCTTCAATGTCAATCTCAACTGCAGGTCCTACTACCAATTTAACTCCAACGACAACCACAACTGAAGCTCTTACAGACATCACAACTGTAGCTCATATGCCCCCCACAATTGCAACTTCAACTGCAGCATCACCTACAACAACAACTGCAGATGCTTCCACAACCACAGGTGCAGCACTTACTACATCAATCTCAACTGCAGGTCCTACTACCATTTTGACTCCTAAGACAATCACAACTGAAGCTCCTACAGAAATCACAACTGAAGCTCTTATGACCCACACAATTGCAGCTTCTACTTCAACAACTGTTGCTCCCACGACCACAACTGCAGCAGCTCCTATAACAACAACTGTAGCTGCTTCCATAAACGCAACAGCAGCACCTACTACGTCAATCACAACTGCAGGTCCTACTAACATTTTAACTCCAACGACAAGCAAAACTGAGGCTCCTATAGACATCACTACTGTAGCTCCCTTGAACCCCACAATTGCAACTTCTTCTTCAACAACTGTAGCTCCAACGATCACTACAACTGCAGAAGCTCCTACAACAACAACTGTAGCTGCTTCTACATTTACTATTTCATCCCCTACTGCAACCACAACAGAAGCTCCTTCTACAACAACTGTAGCACCAATGACTTTAGGAACAACAGTCCCAACGACAACTGCAGCTAATTCCTCAACTGTAGCTCCTTCAATGCCAATCCCAACTGCAGCTCCTACAACAACAACTCTTGCTCCTACGACCTCTACAACTTCAGCACACACTACTTTATTCACAACTGCAGGTCCTACTACCATTTTACCTCCTTCTACAACCACAACAACATCCACTACAACAACTGTTGCTCCTTCAATGTCAATCTCAACTGCAGGTCCTACTACCATTTTACCTCCTTCGACAACCACAACAACATCCACTACAACAACTTTTGCTCCTTCAATGTCAATCTCAACTGCAGGTCCTACTACCAATTTAACTCCAACGACAACCACAACTGAAGCTCTTACAGACATCACAACTGTAGCTCCTATGCCCCCCACAATTGCAACTTCAACTGCAGCATCACCTACAACAACAACTGCAGATGCTTCCACAACCACAGGTGCAGCACTTACTACATCAATCTCAACTGCAGGTCCTACTACCATTTTGACTCCTGAGACAATCACAACTGAAGCTCCTACAGAAATCACAACTGTAGCTCATATGCCCCCCACAATTGCAACTTCAACTGCAGCATCACCTACAACAACAACTGCAGATGCTTCCACCACCACAAGTGCAGCACTTACTACATCAATCCCAACTGCAGGTCCTACTACCATTTTGACTACTAAGACAATCACGACTGAATCTCCTACAGAAATCACAACTGAAGCTCTTATGACCCCCACAATTGCAGCTTCTACTTCAACAACTGTTGCTCCCACGACCACAACTGCTGCAGCTCCTATAACAACAACTGTAGCTGCTTCCATAAACGCAACAGCAGCACCTACTAAGTCAATCACAACTGCAGGTCCTACTAACATTTTAACTCCAACGACAAGCACAACTGAGGCTCCTATAGACATCACTACTGTAGCTCCCTTGAACCCCACAATTGCAACTTCTTCTTCAACAAATGTAGCTCCAACGATCACTACAACTGCAGAAGCTCCTACAACAACAACTGTAGCTGCTTCTACATTTACTACTGCATCCCCTACTGCAACCACAACAGAAGCTCCTTCTACAACAACTGTAGCACCAATGACTTTAGGAACAACAGTCCCAATGACAACTGCAGCTAATTCCTCAACTGTAGCTCCTTCAATGTCAATCTCAACTGCAGGTTCTACTACCAATTTAACTCCAACGACAACCACAACTGAAGCTCTTACAGACATCACAACTGTAGCTCATATGCCCCCCACAATTGCAACTTCAACTGCAGCATCACCTACAACAACAACTGCAGATGCTTCCACCACCACAAGTGCAGCACTTACTACATCAATCCCAACTGCAGGTCCTACTACCATTTTGACTACTAAGACAATCACAACTGAATCTCCTACAGAAATCACAACTGAAGCTCTTATGACCCCCACAATTGCAGCTTCTACTTCAACAACTGTTGCTCCCACGACCACAACTGCTGCAGCTCCTATAACAACAACTGTAGCTGCTTCCATAAACGCAACAGCAGCACCTACTAAGTCAATCACAACTGCAGGTCCTACTAACATTTTAACTCCAACGACAAGCACAACTGAGGCTCCTATAGACATCACTACTGTAGCTCCCTTGAACCCCACAATTGCAACTTCTTCTTCAACAAATGTAGCTCCAACGATCACTACAACTGCAGAAGCTCCTACAACAACAACTGTAGCTGCTTCTACATTTACTACTGCATCCCCTACTGCAACCACAACAGAAGCTCCTTCTACAACAACTGTAGCACCAATGACTTTAGGAACAACAGTCCCAATGACAACTGCAGCTAATTCCTCAACTGTAGCTCCTTCAATGTCAATCTCAACTGCAGGTTCTACTACCAATTTAACTCCAACGACAACCACAACTGAAGCTCTTACAGACATCACAACTGTAGCTCATATGCCCCCCACAATTGCAACTTCAACTGTAGCATCACCTACAACAACAACTGCAGATGCTTCCACCACCACAAGTGCAGCACCTACTACATCAATCTCAACTGCAGGTCCTACTACCATTTTGACTCCTAAGACAATCACAACTGAAGCTCCTACAGAAATCACAAGTGAAGCTCTTATGACCCACACAATTGCAGCTTCTACTTCAACAACTGTTGCTCCCACGACCACAACTGCAGCAGCTCCTATAACAACAACTGTAGCTGCTTCCATAAACGCAACAGCAGCACCTACTACGTCAATTACAACTGCAGGTCCTACTAACATTTTAACTCCAACGACAAGCACAACTGAGGCTCCTATAGACATCACTACTGTAGCTCCCTTGAACCCCACAATTGCAACTTCATCTACAACAACTGTAGCGCCAATGACTTTAGGAACAACAGTCCCAACGACAACTGCAGCTAATTCCTCAACTGTAGCTCCTTCAATGCCAATCCCAACTGCAGCTCCTACAACAACAACTCTTGTTCCTACGACCTCTACAACTTCAGCACACACTACTTTATTCACAACTGCAGGTCCTACTACCATTTTACCTCCTTCGACAACCACAACAACATCCACTACAACAACTGTTGCTCCTTCAATGTCAATCTCAACTGCAGGTCCTACTACCAATTTAACTTCAACGACAACCACAACTGAAGCTCTTACAGACATCACAACTGTAGCTCCTATGCCCCTCACAATTGCAACTTCAACTGCAGCATCACCTACAACAACAACTGCAGATGCTTCCACAACCAAAGGTGCAGCACCTACTACATCAATCACAACTGCAGGTCCTACTACCATTTTGACTCCTAAGACAATCACAACTGAAGCTCCTACAGAAATCACAACTGTAGCTCTTATACCCCCCACAATTGCAACTTCAACTACAACTGTAGCATCACCTACAACAACAACTGCAGATGCTTCCACCACCACAAGTGCAGCACCTACTACATCAATCACAACTGCAGGTCCTACTACCATTTTAACTCCTAAGACAATCACAACTGAAGCTCCTACAGAAATCACAACTGAAGCTCTTATGACCCCCACAATTGCAGCTTCTACTTCAACAACTGTTGCTCCCACGACCACAACTGCAGCAGCTCCTATAACAACAACTGTAGCTGCTTCCATAAACGCAACAGCAGCACCTACTACGTCAATCACAACTGCAGGTCCTACTAACATTTTAACTCCAACGACAAGCACAACTGAGGCTCCTATAGACATCACTACTGTAGCTCCCTTGAACCCCACAATTGCAACTTCTTCTTCAACAACTGTAGCTCCAACGATCACTACAACTGCAGAAGCTCCTACAACAACAACTGTAGCTGCTTCTACATTTACTACTGCATCCCCTACTGCAACCACAACAGAAGCTCCTTCTACAACAACTGTAGCACCAATGACTTTAGGAACAACAGTCCCAATGACAACTGCAGCTAATTCCTCAACTGTAGCTCCTTCAATGTCAATCTCAACTGCAGGTCCTACTACCAATTTAACTCCAACGACAACCACAACTGAAGCTCTTACAGACATCACAACTGTAGCTCCTATGCCCGCCACAATTGCAACTTCAACTGCAGCATCACCTACAACAACAACTGCAGATGCTTCCACAACCACAGGTGCAGCACTTACTACATCAATCTCAACTGCAGGTCCTACTACCATTTCGACTCCTAAGACAATCACAACTGAAGCTCCTACAGAAATCACAAGTGAAGCTCTTATGACCCCCACAATTGCAGCTTCTACTTCAACAACTGTTGCTCCCACGACCACAACTGCAGCAGCTCCTATAACAACAACTGTAGCTGCTTCCATAAACGCAACAGCAGCACCTACTACGTCAATCACAACTGCAGGTCCTACTAACATTTTAACTCCAACGACAAGCACAACTGAGGCTCCTATAGACATCACTACTGTAGCTCCCTTGAACCCCACAATTGCAACTTCTTCTTCAACAACTGTAGCTCCAACGATCACTACAACTGCAGAAGCTCCTACAACAACAACTGTAGCTGCTTCTACATTTACTACTGCATCCCCTACTGCAACCACAACAGAAGCTCCTTCTACAACAACTGTAGCACCAATGACTTTAGGAACAACAGTCCCAATGACAACTGCAGCTAATTCCTCAACTGTAGCTCCTTCAATGTCAATCTCAACTGCAGGTCCTACTACCAATTTAACTCCAACGACAACCACAACTGAAGCTCTGACAGACATCACAACTGTAGCTCCTATGCCCCCCACAATTGCAACTTCAACTGCAGCATCACCTACAACAACAACTGCAGATGCTTCCACAACCACAGGTGCAGCACTTACTACATCAATCTCAACTGCAGGTCCTACTACCATTTTGACTCCTAAGACAATCACAACTGAAGCTCCTACAGAAATCACAACTGAAGCTCTTATGACCCACACAATTGCAGCTTCTACTTCAACAACTGTTGCTCCCACGACCACAACTGCAGCAGCTCCTATAACAACAACTGTAGCTGCTTCCATAAACGCAACAGCAGCACCTACTACGTCAATCACAACTGCAGGTCCTACTAACATTTTAACTCCAACGACAAGCACAACTGAGGCTCCTATAGACATCACTACTGTAGCTCCCTTGAACCCCACAATTGCAACTTCATCTACAACAACTGTAGCACCAATGACTTTAGGAACAACAGTCCCAACGACAACTGCAGCTAATTCCTCAACTGTAGCTCCTTCAATGCCAATCCCAACTGCAGCTCCTACAACAACAACTCTTGCTCCTACGACCTCTACAACTTCAGCACACACTACTTTATTCACAACTGCAGGTCCTACTACCATTTTACCTCCTTCGACAACCACAACAACATCCACTACAACAACTGTTGCTCCTTCAATGTCAATCTCAACTGCAGGTCCTACTACCAATTTAACTCCAACGACAACCACAACTGAAGCTCTTACAGACATCACAACTGTAGCTCCTATGCCCCTCACAATTGCAACTTCAACTGCAGCATCACCTACAACAACAACTGCAGATGCTTCCACAACCAAAGGTGCAGCACCTACTACATCAATCACAACTGCAGGTCCTGCTACCATTTTAACTCCTAAGACAATCACAACTGAAGCTCCTACAGAAATCACAACTGTAGCTCTTATACCCCCCACAATTGCAACTTCAACTACAACTGTAGCATCACCTACAACAACAACTGCAGATGCTTCCACCACCACAAGTGCAGCACCTACTACATCAATCCCAACTGCAGGTCCTACTACCATTTTGACTACTAAGACAATCACAACTGAATCTCCTACAGAAATCACAACTAAAGCTCTTATGACCCCCACAATTGCAGCTTCTACTTCAACAACTGTTGATCACACGATCACAACTGCAGCAGCTCCTATAACAACAACTGTAGCTGCTTCCATAAACGCAACAGCAGCACCTACTACGTCAATCACAACTGCAGGTCCTACTAACATTTTAACTCCAACGACAAGCACAACTGAGGCTCCTATAGACATCACTACTGTAGCTCCCTTGAACCCCACAATTGCAACTTCTTCTTCAACAACTGTAGCTCCAACGATCACTACAACTGCAGAAGCTCCTACAACAACAACTGTAGCTGCTTCTACATTTACTACTGCATCCCCTACTGCAACCACAACAGAAGCTCCTTCTACAACAACTGTAGCACCAATGACTTTAGGAACAACAGTCCCAACGACAACTGCAGCTAATTCCTCAACTGTAGCTCCTTCAATGTCAATCTCAACTGCAGGTCCTACTACCAATTTAACTCCAACGACAACCACAACTGAAGCTCTGACAGACATCACAACTGTAGCTCCTATGCCCCCCACAATTGCAACTTCAACTGCAGCATCACCTACAACAACAACTGCAGATGCTTCCACAACCACAGGTGCAGCACTTACTACATCAATCTCAACTGCAGGTCCTACTACCATTTTGACTCCTAAGACAATCACAACTGAAGCTCCTACAGAAATCACAACTGAAGCTCTTATGACCCACACAATTGCAGCTTCTACTTCAACAACTGTTGCTCCCACGACCACAACTGCAGCAGCTCCTATAACAACAACTGTAGCTGCTTCCATAAACGCAACAGCAGCACCTACTACGTCAATCACAACTGCAGGTCCTACTAACATTTTAACTCCAACGACAAGAACAACTGAGGCTCCTATAGACATCACTACTGTAGCTCCCTTGAACCCCACAATTGCAACTTCATCTACAACAACTGTAGCACCAATGACTTTAGGAACAACAGTCCCAACGACAACTGCAGCTAATTCCTCAAATGTAGCTCCTTCAATGCCAATCCCAACTGCAGCTCCTACAACAACAACTCTTGCTCCTACGACCTCTACAACTTCAGCACACACTACTTTATTCACAACTGCAGGTCCTACTACCATTTTACCTCCTTCGACAACCACAACAACATCCACTACAACAACTGTTGCTCCTTCAATGTCAATCTCAACTGCAGGTCCTACTACCATTTTAACTCCTAAGACAATCACAACTGAAGCTCCTACAGAAATCACAACTGTAGCTCTTATACCCCCCACAATTGCAACTTCAACTACAACTGTAGCATCACCTACAACAACAACTGCAGATGCTTCCACCACCACAAGTGCAGCACCTACTACATCAATCTCAACTGCAGGTCCTACTACCAATTTAACTCCAACGACAACCACAACTGAAGCTCTTACAGACATCACAACTGTAGCTCCTATGCCCCCCACAATTGCAACTTCAACTGCAGCTTCACCTACAACAACAACTGCAGATGCTTCCACAACCACAGGTCTTGAAGCACTTACTACATCAATAACAACTGCAGGTCCTACTACCATTTTGACTCCTAAGACAATCACAACTGAATCTCCTACAGAAATCACAACTGTAGCTCTTATGATCCCCACAATTGCAACTTCTACTTCAACAACTGTTGCTTCCACGACCACAACTGCAGCAGCTCCTATAACAACAACTGTAGCTGATTCCATAAACGCAACAGCAGTACCTACTACGTCAATCACAACTGCAGGTCCTACTAACATTTTAACTCCAATGACAAGCACAACTGAGGCTCCTATAGACATCACTACTGTAGATCCTTTGAACCCCACAATTGCAACTTCTTCTTCAACAACTGTAGCTTCAACGATCACTACAACTGAGGAAGCTCCTATAACAACAACTGTAGCTGCTTCTACAATTACTACTGCATCCCCTACTGCAACCACAACAGAAGCTCCTTCTACAACAACTGTAGCACCAATGACTTTAGGAACAACAGTCCCAATGACAACTGCAGCTAATTCCTCCACTGTAGCTCCTTCAATGCCAATCACAACTGCAGGTCCTACAGAAATCACAACTGTAGCTCTTATGACCCCCACAATTGCAGTTTCTACTTCAGCAACTGTAGCTACCACGACCACTACAACGGCAGAAACCCCTACAACAACAACTGTAGCTGCTTCCACAACCACTAATGCATCCCCTACTGCAACCACAACTGAAGCTCTCTCTACAAAAACTGTAGCACCAACGACATCAGCAACAACAGTCCCTACGACAACTGCAGCTAATACCTCAACTGTAGCTCCTTCAATGCCAATCACAACTGCAGCTCCTACAACAACAACTATTGCTGCTATAACCTCTACAACTTCAGAACCCACTACGTCATTCACAAATGCAGGTCCTACTACAATTTTACCCCCTTCAACAACCACAACTGTATCACCTACGACAACCACAGCAACATCCACTAGAACAACTGTAGCTCCTACAATGTCAATCCAAACTGCAGCTCCTACAACAACAACTCTTGCTTCTACAACCTCTACAACTTCAGCACCCACTACTTCATTCACAACTGCAGGTCCTACTACCATTTTACCTCCTTCGACAACCACAACAACATCCACTACAACAACTGTAGCTCCCACAATGTCAATCTCAACTGCAGGTCCTACTACCAATTTAACTCCAACGATAACCACAACTGAAGCTCTTACAGACATCACAACTGGAGCTCATATGCCCCCCACAATTGCAACTTCAACTGTAGCATCACCTATAACAACAACTGCAGATGCTTCCACAACCACAGGTGCAGCGCCTACTACGTCAATCACAACTGCAGGTCCTACTAACATTTTAACTCCAACGACAACTACAACAACATCCACTACAACAACTGTAGCTCCTACAATGTCAATCTCAACTGCAGGTCCTACTACCAAATTAACTCCAACGACAACCACAACTGAAGCTCCTACAGACCTCACAACTGTAGCTCCTATGCCCCCCACAATTGCAACTTCAACTACAACTGTTGAATCACCTACAACAACAACTGCAGATGCTTCCACAACAACAAGTGCAGCACCTACTACATCAATCCCAACTGCAGGTCCAACTACCATTTTAAATCCTAAGACAATCATAACTGAAGCTCCTACAGAAATCAGAACTGTAGCTCTTATGACCCCTACAATTGCAGCTTCTACTTCAACAACTGTAGCTCCAATGACCACTAAAACTGCATCAGCTCATATAACAACAACTGTAGCTGCTTCCATAAACACAACAGCAGCACCTACTACGTCAATCACAACTGTAGCTCTTATGACCCCCACAATTGCAGTTTCTACTTCAACAACTGTAGCTACCACGACCACTACAACTGCAGAAGCCCCTAAAACAACAACTGTAGCTGCTTCCACAACCATTAATGCATCCCCTACTGCAACCACAACTGAAGCTCTCTCTACAACAACTGTAGCACCAACGACATCAGCAACAACATTCCTAACGACAACTGCAGCTAATACCTCAACTGTAGCTTCTTCAATGCCAATCCCAACTGCAGCTCCTACAACAACAACTCTTGCTCCTACAACCTCTACAACTTCAGCACCCACTACGTCATTCACAACAGCAGGTCCTACTACCATTTTGCCTCCTTCGACAACCACAACTGTATCACCTACGACAACCACAACAACATCCACTACAACAACTGTAGCTCCTACAATGTCAATCTCAACTGCAGGTCCTACTATCAATCTAACTCCAACGACAACCACAACTGAAGCTCCTACAGACATCACAAGTGTAGCTCCTATGCCCCCCACAATTGCAACTCCAACTACAACTGTAGCATCACCTACAACAACAACTGCAGACGCTTCCACAACCACAGGTGCAGCTTCTACTACATCAATCACAACTGCAGGTCCTACTACCATTTTGACTACTAAGACAATCACAACTGAAGCTCCTACAGAAATCACAACTGCAGCTCTTATGACCCCCACAATGACCCCCACAATTGCAGCCTCTACTTCAACAACTGTTGATCCCACGACCACAACTGCAGCAGCTCCTATAACAACAATTGTAGCTGCTTCCACAAACAAAACAGCAGCACCTACTACGTCAATCACAACTGCAGGTCCTACTAACATTTTACCTCCTTCGACAACCACAACTGTATCGCCTACGACAACCACAACAGCATCCACTTCAACAACTGTAGCTCCAACAATGTCAATTTCAACTGCAGGTCCTACTACCATTTTACCTCCTACGACAACCACAACTGAAGCTAATACAGAAATCACAACTGTAGCTCCTACAACACCAATCACAACTGCAGGTCCTAAAACCATATTAATGACAACCGCCACTGCAACTTCTATTACAACTACAAATGCAGGTCCTTCAACCTCCACAACTGCAGCGCCTATTACAACTAGAACAGCAGCTCCTACAAGTGCAACCACAATTGCACTTCCTACCTCGACAACCACAACTGCAACATTTACTTCAACTTCTACGGCTTCAGTGGCATCAACTAGGTAAGCAAAATCATTTAATATATATTTATTGTCAATCAAGGAAGCCTTGCAACAAAGACAAATGTATATCTGCCATTAACCACAAATGCTTTCATAAAAGCATACAAAATGTCCAAATGTATTATCAATTTCTCTCAGATTTGGCACAGTGGTGGTTTTTGTAAGACTAGAGTTCCAGCTCAACACAGCAGTCCCCAGTAAGGATGTCGTCCTTGGTGCCGTCGACAAGAAACTGTCTACACAATTCAGGACCTTCAAAATTCAAAGAAACACTAAAGCCACCCTCCAGAATGCAACTTATATCAGTGAGTTGAACAAATTCGGCTTATATCATGAAGTATGATTTTAAAAACTTTGAAAAACAGATTTCCTCCTAAAATTCAAGATAATTAAGTCTGCTTAGAATAATTGTTTATTAATAAGTAAACAATTAACTGCTACCACTTTCTAAATACTTCTTAAATGTGACTTTTCCACACAGAATCAGCTTTGTTGAAACTCATAAATTCTAACAGGTCATTTTGTCTGCTGCTATAGTAAATTGTAAATGAGAATGTGTTCTTAATTGATTTGCCTAGTTAACTAAAGGTTAAATAAAATAAATATAGTGATGTTTTTTTTGTGCTCACAGAACTTTCAGATACTTCATTTGCTGTTGATCTTGGTTTCAAAATAACCAATGTATCCATGGAGGAGAGACTGCTTCAAAGTGCTAGAGTCACTTTCACCGATGATACCTACAGCCAGATACAGGATTCAATTAACAGCCTAGTAAGATACTTTTTCGTACTAGATTACTCAATCTAGGATATTGTACTGTAAAGTTGATCAACAGAATTCAACAGGAATGTTTAAGGGCCATATTGGCCATAATACATCTAAAAACCTGGACATGAAATCCATAACCATCCATGGTCCTGTCAGATCATCTTAATAATTCATAACTTAATTTTGTCTCCTTTTAGCTGCATGATATTCTCAGTGAACCAAACGGCAAACAATTTGACTTTCCCAAAGCCAAATTTAGGTGAGTACAACTTCAAGCCCTCCCAAAACAACCCAGTTTTCTTAACTGCACTCTTTAGAATGTCTGCTGATTTCATACAGCTGCTGTCTGTACGGCTAAACAGGATGGAGGGAGCATGTGTTGTATATGTTCCAGTTGTGGATCAGTACTACATATGATTTATATGATCTGATATAAGGATTATTTCCATGAATAGGTCTTGTTCACACATTCCACAGTTCAACTCTCACAGGAAACCATTTTTATCTTTACAGTGTTGTTGGCAATCAAATCAGGGCAAACGTGACGTATGTATACAAAGAGAAAGACGTCAACCTCCCTAGTGCCTTTCTAGGGGATGTTTTAAAAGTCTCAGGTACGCTGATTTTGTTGTCATTGGTCATGATTGCTATGCTTTTTTGATGCCAGTGAGTCATCAAACTGCATGTAACAACTTGTGTGTAACACTCAAATGTGAAAACAATTTCATATATCACAAGTTTATAATACCCTCTAAATATTGTTCACTTTGTATTCTAGGACCAACAACCACTGTTGCACCAACAACAACTACCTCACCACCTACTACCCTTTTGCTGACCACTCCTTTCAGTACAAGTGACAGAGGTTTTCCTGGCTGGGCTCTGGCTATTATCATCCCCTGTGGCATCGCTATCATTCTGGTACCCCTGTGGATCCTGCTATGTGTACGTATAGGCTTGTGTTCACTTGTGTACTGTGTATACTATTTACATATTTTACAGAGTATTTAATAAAACAAATATGCTAAATCTCTGCAATGATTTGATTTTACATGTGAATCATACTTCTCCATCCTTGTTTTGCAGTGCATGCTATGTGGCGGCTGTGCAGCTTTAAGGAGACGCTGGCAACAACACAGAGCTTACAACGTACAGTACACCACAAGAAACGGCATCTTCTGAGGTGACAAGACTATCAAAATAACAGCCAATCATCTATGTCTGCTCATCATCACAACAAATAATATATTTTTCATGTAATCCATACACCATTACTTTTGAGAAGATCAAACACGGACTTGCTTATATTTTTATAACAAAATTGCATTGTTCTTGATAGGGTTAATAGGTCACGTGTTTCCATAATGTACTACTTTTTAATATTATATAGTATTTCTCATTTTAGTCAAAGCTACAGCTGAGCTGGTATATTATGCATTTATGTAATTTAATCATTTATATACACAGAAATATTATTTTAGATTTTTGTCATTTCCTCTGCTGATTTAAGCTATTAACTCACTATATTTGAAAGTCTGCAATACAGCACTTGTTTCTTTATCATACAATTTAACACATGTAATAAAAGCCTTTCAAATCAACATTAACTGGAGAAATAATGTCTGCAGAAATCCTCTTAGAATTATTTAAACATGCTATAACGCAACAATTGTTAACACTTTGCTCTACGGGGTAAGTTATTCATAACACCTTTAAGAGTTTTAATTTGAAATCGCCTCATGAATGATGTTGAATAAATGGATTACGGTTGTTATGAATAATCCTTCAAAATTCACAAAGGTCTCATGATTGGCTTCATAAAGGTGTTATGAAGGCCTTATCTGTATACGCTCCTATAGTAAATTGTTAACCAACAATTTAGCGGCAATTTAGATATCTTCAGAGTTTTTGAAGAATTACACCATAGAAAAATAGAAAAAAATAAGGTGAAAGCGACACAAGTGAAAGCAGAGTTCAGGTTATCAAAAATGCTGAATTAGCAGTTGGTGATGATGGCCAGGTAAACAAACCCAATGCATGTATAACGGTCTCCTTGTCCATAGACAGCTTACAGGGAACCAAATACAATTCAGCAATTGCAAGTGACGTTGAAAGACTGTTTACAAACATACATGATAGTGAAATTGAGACCTTGTCTTGCCATTAAGAAGTACTTTATTTCATTAAAAAGGCCCAGTGCAGACATTCTCAATATCAAATCATTTCTGGGTAACAAATATCTATTTGAATGGCCCTCTAACTGGTAATTACTAGTGGGAAACTCGTCTATCTTCCTTGAACTCCAAGTGGGAGGTGGAAACTAATTGTGAAGTTGTAAATACCTGTTGGATGCATTCACCTGAACTCGTTGAGTTCAGACGGGTTTGTTTACCCGTTTGGATAAGGGCCAACAAGCTGTGTCAACCATAAAAGTACAGCTATCAGGCTTGTAACAGCAGGGTAGCCTAGTGGTTAGAGCATTGGACTGGTAACCGGAAGGTTGCAAGTTCAAATCCCCGAGCTGACAACGTTCAAATCTGTCGTTCTGCCCCTGAACAGGCAGTTAACCCACTGTTCCTAGGCCATCATTGAAAATAAGAATTTGTTCTTAACTTAACTGACTTGCCTAGTAAAATAAAAAGACCCTATAGCTTTCTATATTAGCTTTTTAAACATATAAATAGTTGCGTTCAAGTGCCGAAAATGCTGTTGTCAGGGTAATTTCCTTAGAAGGTGACATAGTAGGCCGGTAATCCAGAGGTTGGGCAAAAGTATAGAAGTCAGAAGTATTAGAGGATGTTTCCCACTCGTAATTACCAGTTGGAGGGCCTTTCAAATGTATTTTTCCCAATCGTATGTGGTAAACAGAGAATGATAGAGATTTCTTCATATGTCCCTTTATGCAACCTAAATTTATGAAATGTTTGCTCACAAGTATAATTCATCTAAGTGTGCAAAGCTGTGATCAATGCAAAGGGTGGCTACTTTTAACAAATCAAAATAGATTTTTGATTCTTCATTTTTTGGTTACTACATAATTCGATAGTTTTGATGTCTTCACTACTATTCTACAATGTAGAAAATAGTTTAAAAAAGAAAGAAAACCCCTTGAATGTGTAGGTGTGTCCAAACTTGGCTGGTACTGTGCAATTATTTATATATACATACACAATTCCGAATTCCAGTTACGAACGCAGTATTAGACAAAAATTATCCTAATTAGACTTGGCAGTCAATTTTGACACTAGTCTTTTGATTGTAAAAAAAACAGGGATCTCTAAAGTTGCCCTTAGCAGATATGAAGTTAAGACCCAGATGCAGACCACGTCAGATAACCAATAGTTGAATAAACCAAAACGGGCAGACAAATAGACAGGTCAAGGCAGGGGTAAATAGTCCAGAGAAGAGAGGGAAAGTTACAGGACGGCAGGCAGGCTTAGATCAGGCAGAGGCCGGTAATCTAGTGGTTGGGCAAAAGTACAGGACGGCAGGCAGGCTAAGGCAGAGTAGTCAGGCAGGCGGGCTCAGAGACAGGACAGGCAAGGGCCAAAACCAAGAGGGCGAGAAAAAGAGACTGGGGAAAAGCAGGAGCTGAGACAAAGCGCTGGTAGGCTTGAACAGACGAACTGGCACAGACAGAAAACACAGGTATAAATACACAGGTATAAATACACAGGGCAATGTCGGAGTCCGGAGTATAATATATATATATATATATATATATATATATATATATATATATATATATATATATATATATATATATATATATATATATATATGTGTGATGGGATGTATAGACATTATAGATATGTGGATAGAATACTTTGTATATCTGCAGAATGCATAGGATAGAATAGTGTATATACGGCAATAGTTGAATAGGATGGCATTGACTAGAATACAGTATGAAATTGGTAAAACATTATGTAAACATTATTAAAGTGCCCAGTGATTCCATGTCTATGTCTATGTACATAGGACAGCAGCCTCTAAGGTGCAGGGTTGAGTAACCGGGTGGTAGCCGGCTAGTGACAGTGACTAAGTTCAGGGCAGGGTACTGGGTGGAGGCAAGCTAGACATATTTTTTTTTTTAACTCTGTTTATTAAGTTTTACACACACACACACAGACAAGACAAAGCAATATAAATAATATACTCAACTAGAACAAAAAAATACAAATAAAAATACAAATAAAAAAATAGCTTTAAAGATACCATACTTTAGACAAGTTAAACACACCAGGCAGAAGGCTACAGAGGTTAAAGGGCAATCTATAGTACAGAGCAAACACCTCACCATTGTTCCTGTAAACAGTCAAGGGATAAGGGTGGAGAAATGCAACCACTCACAGAGAGAGAGTCATGGCCACAGACCAACCATCCACTGGACCAACAAAAAAAGTTTACAATGCTTTAAAATAAAAACAAATAAAAAATATAATGATTATTCATGTAGGCGTGAACAAAATGTAAAATTAACTGGGAAAAACAAGTTCACACAGTCTCTGCCCGGGCAAGATGAACAAGGCATCTGCGGAACACAATCAATAAGCACATGGACCTTAATGCCCCCCCCCCCAGCAAAAACACAGAGAGAAGCTCCTCCAACCCTTAAGTCACAGACTTATTTTAGTATTAATTGGAATGCCATCAGAGGATGGACTGTTTAAAGTAAGACCGGAATGGAGCCCAAGCCTCATCAAACAGTTTGGGGTTCCCACGTGATTTGAATTTTTTCTAGTTTCAGAGAGCACAACACATCCCTCACCCAATATTTATAAGATGGGGGAGCTGCTTTCTTCCAGTTCTGTAGTATTAGCCGTGCTAGACATATTTTAACCAAGTGTATATATGACAAATGTTGATCAGATAGTGACTGGATGATGTGAATATAATAAACACTTGCACATTTCAATTCTGAATAAAACAGTATGGCTTTTCTATCCAACATTTTAAAATAAATATTACCAAATACGTTCCACAGAACAAGAGCAACTGAGCGTACAGAATACTAAACTCAGCAAAAAAAGAACGTCCTCTCACTGTCAACTGCGTTTATTTTCAGCAAACTTAACATGTGTAAATATTTGTATGAACTTAACAAGATTCAACAACTGAGACATACACTGAACAAGTTATACAGACATGTGACTAACAGAAATTGAATAATGTGTCCCTGAATAAAGGGGGGATTCAAAATCAAAAGTAACAGTCAGTATCTGGGCTGGCCACCAGCTGCATTAAGTACTGCAGTGCTTCTCCTCCTCATGGGCTGCACCAGATTTGCCAGTTCTTGCTGTGAGATGTTACCCCACTCTTCCACCAAGACACCTGCAAGTTCGAAGACATTTCTGGGGGGAATGGCCTGAGCCCTCACCTCTGGTCCAACAAGTCCCAGACGTGCTCAATGGGATTGAGATCCGGGCTCTTCGATGGCCATGGCAGAACACTGACATTCCTGTCTTGCAGGAAATCATGCACAGAACGAGCAGTATGGCTGGTGGCATTGTGCTGGAGGGTTAGGTCAGGATGAGCCTGCAGGAAGGGTACCACATGAGGGAGGGGGATGTCTTCCCTGTAACACACAGCGTTGAGATTGCCTGCAATGACAAAAAGCTCAGTACGATGATGCTGTGACACACCGCCCCAGAACATGACTGACCCTCCATCTCCAAATCGATCCCGCTCCATAGTACAGGCCTCGGTGTAAGGCTCATTCCTTTGACGATAAACGTGAATACGACCAATACCCCTGGTGAGACAAAACCGCGACCCGTCAGTGAAGAGCACTTTTTGGTCCAGCGAAGGTGGGTTTGTGCCCATAGGCGACGTTGTTGCCGGTGATGTCTGGTGAGGACCTGCCTTACAACAGGCCTACAAGCCCTCAGTCCAGCTTTTCTCAGCCTATTGAGGACAGTCTGAGCACTGATGGAGGGATTGTGCATTCCTGGTGTAACTCGGGCAGTTGTTGTTGCCATCCTGTACCTGTCCCGCAGGTGTGATGTTCGGATGTACCAATCCTGTGCAGGTGTTGTTACACGTGGTCTGCCACTGCGAGGAAGGTCAGCTGTCCTTCCTGTCTCCCTGTAGGTACTGTCTTAGGCGTCTCACAGTACAGACATTGCAATTTATTGCCTTGGCCACATCTGCAGTCCTCATGCATCCTTGCAGCATGCCTAAGGCACGATCACGCAGATGAACAGGGACCCTGGGCATCTTTCTTTTGGTGTTTTTCAGAGTCAGTAGAAAGGCCTCTAGTGTCCTAAGTTTTCATAACAGTAATTGCATACCATCTCTAAGCTGTTAGTGTCTTAACGACCGTTCCACAGGTGAATGATCATTAATTGTTTATGGTTCATTGAACAAGCATGGGAAACAGTGTTTCAAACCTTTACAATGAAGATTTGTGAAGTCGGCGTTCCAATTCATCCCAAAGGTTTTCGCTGAGGATGAGGTCAGGGCTCTGTGCAGACCTGTCAAATTCTTCCACACCGATCTCGACAAACCATTTCGTCATGAACCTCACTTTGTGCACAGGGGGTATTGTCATGCTGAAACAGAAAAAGCCTTCCCCAAACTGTTGCCACAAAGTTGAAAGCACTGAATCGTCTAGAATGTCATTGTATGCTGTAGTGTTAAGATTTCCCTTCACTGGGGCCCAAACCATGAAAAACAGTCCCAGACCATTACTCCTTCTCCACCAAACTTTACTGTTGGCACTATGCATTGGGTCAGATAGCGTTCTCCTGGCATCCATCAAACCAAGATTCGTCCATTGGATTGCCAGATGGTAAAGCGTGATTCATCACTCCAGAGAACGCGTTTCCACTGCTACAGAGTTCAATGGCATTGAGCTTTACACCACTCCAGCTGAGGCTTGGCATTGCGCATGGTGAACAGGCTTGTGTGGCTGCTCGGCCATGGAAACCCATTTCATGAAGCTCCCGACTAACAGTTCTTGTGCTGACGTTGCTTCCAGAGGCAGATTGGAACTAGGAAGTTTTGTAACCGAGGACAGACATTTTTTACGCGTCACACACTTCTGCACTCGGTGGTCCCATTCTGTGAGCTTGTGTGGCCTACCACTTTGTGGCCGAGTTGTTGTTGCCCCTAAGAGTTTCCACTTCACAATAACAACACTTACAGTTGACCGGCGCAGCTCTAGCAGGGCAGAAATTAGATTAACTGACTTGTTGGAAAGGTGGCATCCTATGACGGTGCCATGTTGAAAGTAATTGAGCTCTTTAGCAAGACCATTCTACTGCCAATGGCTGTGTGATAGATTTTATACACCTGTCAGAAACGGGTGTGGCTGAAATAGCTGAATCCACATACTTTTGTATTTACAGTGTATATACAGTGCCTTCGGAAAGTATTCAAACCCCTTGACTTTTTCCACATTTTGATACATTACAGCCTTATTCTAAAATGGATCAAATAAAAATCTCAACAGTCTACACACAATATCTCATAATGATGAAGTGAAAACTAGTTGTAAATGTTATTGCAAATCTCAAAAAGAAATGACAGAAATACCTTACTTACATAAGTACTTAGACCCATTGCTATGAGACTCAGAATTGAGCTCAGGTGCATCCTGTTTCAATTGATCATCCTTGAGATGTTTCTACAACTTGATTATAGAAGAGAGCCGCACACTCTAGGAGCTCAGATGCAAAAATGTATACCCTGATGAAGACAGCTTGGCTGTCGATACGTTGGAAATTACATTTTTGCATCTGAGCTCCTAGAGTGTGCGGCTCTCTTTTATTTTCAAGTTTTCTACTCTGCTTTTCTTCTAAATTCAATTGATAAAACATGATTTGAAAAGGCACACACCTGTCTATATAAGGTCCCACAGTTGACAGTGCATGTCAGAGCAAAAGCCAAGCCATGACGTCGAGGGAATTGGCCATAGAGCTCAGAGACAGGGTTGTGTCAAGGCACAGATACCAAAACATTTCTATAGCATTGAAGGTCTCCAAGAACACAGTGGCTTCCACCACTCTTAAATGGAAGAGGTTTGGAACCAACAACTTCCTAGAGCTGGCTGCCCGGCCAAACTGTGCAATTGGGGGAGAAGGGCCTTGGTCAGGGAGGTGACCAAGAACCCAATGGTCACTCTAATAGAGCTCCAGAGTTCCTCTGTGGAGATTGAAGAACCTTCCAGAAAGACAATCTCTGCAGCACTCCAAAATTTAGGCCTTTATGGTAGAGTGCCAGACGGAAGCCACTCCTCCGTAAAAGGCACATGACAGCCCACTTGGAGTTTGCCAAAAGTCACCTAAAGACTCTCAGACCATGAGAAACAAGATTCTCTGGTCTGATAAAACCAATATTCAACTCTTTGGCCTGATTGCCAAGCATCACGTCTGGAGGAAACAGCAGCATCATGCTGTGGGGATGTTTTTCAGCGGCAGGGACAGGGTGACTAATCAGGATCGAGGAAAAGATGAACGGAGCAAAGTATAGAGAGAACCTTGCTCCAGAGCGAAGGTTTACCTTCCAACAAGACAACAACCCTAAGCACACAGCAAAGACAACGCAGGAGTGGCTTCGGAAATAGTCTCTGAATGTCCTTTGATTGGCCTACCCAGAGCCCGGACTAGAACCCGATCGAACATCTCTGGAAAGACCTGAAAATAGCTGTGCAGGAATGCTCTACATTCAACCTGACAGAGCTTGAGAGGATCTGCAGAGAAGCATGGGAGAAACTCCCCAAATACAGGTCTGCCAAACTTTTAGCGTCATACCCAAGAAGACTCGAGGCTGTAATTGCTGCCAAATGTGTTTCAACAAAGTACTGAGGAAAGGGTCTGAATATTTATGTAAATGTGATAAAGATTTATTTATTTTTATTAGATAAAATGTCTAAAAAAAACAGTTTTTGCTTTGTCATTATGGGGTAGTGTGTGTAGATTGTTTTTCTTTATTTTTACTATTTTTGTACATTGTAGAATAATAGTGAAGACATCAACAGTATGACATAACACATATGGAATCATGTTGTAACCAAAAAAGTGTTTGTAACGGCTGTCGTGGGAAGAAGGTGAGGACCAAAGCGCAGCGTGGTAAGTGTTCATCTTATTTAATGAAAAAAACTGAACACTGAATAACAAACAACAAAGAAACAATCGAAACAGTTCTGTCTGGTGCAGACACACTAAGACTGAAAATAACCATCCACAAAACACAATGGAAAACAGGCTACCATATGATTCTCAAACAGGGACAACGATTGACAGCTGCCTCTGATTGAGAACCATACCAGGCCAAACACAGAAATAGAAAATCATAGACAAACTAACATAGACAATCCACCCAACTCACGCCCTGACCATACTAAAACAAAAGACAAAACAAAGGAACTAAGGTCAGAACGTGACAGTGTTAGATTCTTTAAAGTAATTACTCTTTGCCTTGATGACATCTTTGCACACTCTTGGCATTCTCTCAACCAGATTCACCTGGACTGCTTTTCCAACAGTCTTTTTCCACATATGCTGAGACCTTGCTGGCTGCTTTTCCTTCATTCTGCGGTCCAAATCATCCCAAACCATCTCAATTGAGGTCAGGTGATTGTGGAGGACAGGTCATCTGATGCAGCACTCCATCACTCTCCTTGGTCAAATAGCCCTTACACTGCCTGGAGGTGTGTTGTCCTGTTGAAAAATAAATTATAGTCCCACTAAGCGCATACCAGATGGGATTGCATATCGCTGCAGAATGCAGTGGTAGCCATGCTGGTTAAGTGTGCCTTGAATTCAAAATAAATCATAGACCGTGTCACCAGCAAAGCTCCCCCACACCCTCACAACTCCTCCTCCATGCTTCACGGTGGGAACGACACATGCAGAGATCATCCGTTCACCTACTCTGCGTCTCACAAAGACACAGTGGTGGGAACAAAAAAAATCTTACATTTGGACTCATCAGACCAAAGGACAGATTTCCACCAGTCTAATGTCCATTGCTCATGTTTCTTGGCCCAAGCAAGTCTCTTATTCTTATTGGTGTCTTTTAGTAGTGGTTTCTTTGCAGCAATTTGACCAAGAAGGCCTGATTCACGCAGCCTCCTCTGAACAGTTGATGTTGAGATGTGTCTGTTACTTGAACTCTGTGAATCATTTATTTGGGCTGCAATCTGAGGTGCAATTAACTCTAATGAACATAGCAGAGGTAACTCTGGGTCTTCCTTTCCTGTGGCGGTCCTCATGAGAGCCAGTTCCATCATAGAGTTTGATAGTTTTTGTGACTGTAAGAAACTTTCAAAGTTTTTTAAATGTTCCGGATTGACTGACCTTCATGTCTGAAAGTAATGATGGAATGTCATTTCTCTTTGCCTTTTTGAGCTGTTCTTGCAATAATATGGACTTGGTCTTTTACCAAATAGGAAGAAGGTGAGGACCAAAGCGCAGCGTGGTAAGTGTTCATCTTATTTAATGAAAAAAACTGAACACTGAATAACAAACAACAAAGAAACAATCGAAACAGTTCTGTCTGGTGCAGACACACTAAGACTGAAAATAACCATCCACAAAACACAATGGAAAACAGGCTACCATATGATTCTCAAACAGGGACAACGATTGACAGCTGCCTCTGATTGAGAACCATACCAGGCCAAACACAGAAATAGAAAATCATAGACAAACTAACATAGACAATCCACCCAACTCACGCCCTGACCATACTAAAACAAAAGACAAAACAAAGGAACTAAGGTCAGAACGTGACAGTGTTAGATTCTTTAAAGTAATTACTCTTTGCCTTGATGACATCTTTGCACACTCTTGGCATTCTCTCAACCAGATTCACCTGGACTGCTTTTCCAACAGTCTTTTTCCACATATGCTGAGACCTTGCTGGCTGCTTTTCCTTCATTCTGCGGTCCAAATCATCCCAAACCATCTCAATTGAGGTCAGGTGATTGTGGAGGACAGGTCATCTGATGCAGCACTCCATCACTCTCCTTGGTCAAATAGCCCTTACACTGCCTGGAGGTGTGTTGTCCTGTTGAAAAATAAATTATAGTCCCACTAAGCGCATACCAGATGGGATTGCATATCGCTGCAGAATGCAGTGGTAGCCATGCTGGTTAAGTGTGCCTTGAATTCAAAATAAATCATAGACCGTGTCACCAGCAAAGCTCCCCCACACCCTCACAACTCCTCCTCCATGCTTCACGGTGGGAACGACACATGCAGAGATCATCCGTTCACCTACTCTGCGTCTCACAAAGACACAGTGGTGGGAACAAAAAAAATCTTACATTTGGACTCATCAGACCAAAGGACAGATTTCCACCAGTCTAATGTCCATTGCTCATGTTTCTTGGCCCAAGCAAGTCTCTTATTCTTATTGGTGTCTTTTAGTAGTGGTTTCTTTGCAGCAATTTGACCAAGAAGGCCTGATTCACGCAGCCTCCTCTGAACAGTTGATGTTGAGATGTGTCTGTTACTTGAACTCTGTGAATCATTTATTTGGGCTGCAATCTGAGGTGCAATTAACTCTAATGAACATAGCAGAGGTAACTCTGGGTCTTCCTTTCCTGTGGCGGTCCTCATGAGAGCCAGTTCCATCATAGAGTTTGATAGTTTTTGTGACTGTAAGAAACTTTCAAAGTTTTTTAAATGTTCCGGATTGACTGACCTTCATGTCTGAAAGTAATGATGGAATGTCATTTCTCTTTGCCTTTTTGAGCTGTTCTTGCAATAATATGGACTTGGTCTTTTACCAAATAGGTCTATCTTCTGTATACCACCCCTACCTTGTCACAACATAACTGATTGGCTCAAACACGTTAAGAAGGAAAGAAATGCCACAAATTCACTTTTAACAATGCACACCTGTTAATTGAAATGCATTCCAGGTGACTACCTCATGAAACTGGTTGAGAGAATGCCAAGAGTGTGCAAAGCTGTCATCAAGGCAAAGGTTGGCAACTTTGAAGAATCTAAAATCTAAAATATATTTTGACTTATTTAACACTCTCTTACATTCCTTTCACATTTCCACAAACTTCAAAGTGTTTCCTTTCAAATAGTACCAAGAATATGCATATCATTGCTTTAGCGCCTGAGTTACAGGCAGTTAGATTTGGGTATGTCATTCAAGACGAAAATTGAAAAAAAGGAGCGGATCCTTAAGAGGGGACTCATGCACAGATACAGGAAAACCAATAGAAATGTTAAAGGCACATTCCCGGTAAACACTGCATACGACGGCTCAATCGGAAATTGCCTTTCAAAGCTGCAATGCCTATAACCTGCGATCTGATTGAATCCTGGCCTTAAAAATAGTATATATAGGTAAGGATAGAGTAGACCCATGGCTATTCAACATGGGTATTTATTAAGAAAATGTTGCTATTGCTTGACAAACAATATAGACTAGAGCTATATCAAAGTTGGACTCATCAGTCCAAACAATGTATACTAGAGTTTTAATATGGTTCAAACTCTCACGTTGATCTCATTGGTCAGTCCCTGCATCAATGGCTCTGTTTATAAATTGAGTGGCTTTATTGTTCCAGCCTCATCCCACAGCTTTGTAGCAAAACAAGTGGCAGGGCTGTCTGTTTGCTGTTCTTTGAATTACGGATGTACAGCTTTAAGATGTTTGGCAATGAGTGAATGCTCTGGATTTTCAAGTGATTCATACTAACAGTCAGGATTGCATGTCCTGACAACACACCACAAATGATATCGACAACAATATTCACATATTCTGCATATGCAGAGGTCTCCCTCTGGGATTTGTTATTACTGTATATGTAATTAAGTGTGTACCTGACTCATACAGAGTTTTGCTAACACATTCACCAGAAAGGGCAGTGAACCATGGCATGTAAAACAATGTAAGACAAATATGGGCATTTATCTGCAGACTTCAAAATATTTCAATTGTCCTATCAAGTTTAAAAGGCAGGTATTGTAAAACCAGATTATCAATGTTTTTTGTGTCCTCGCATGCATAAAGTTTTTTTTAAATGACTGTGTATGCACATTTGACCTGTTTCAGGAAACTAGGTGTATGTCACACATCAGTTTCACAGGAGAGGCATTTGAACGTAAACATGTCTTTTTTATAAAAAATATATTCATTTTCATCTGGAACACGTGAACTTTCAGGTGCATTGCCTTATGGCAAGGTGCTCCATCATGCTGGAAAAGGCATTGTTTGTCACCAAACTGTTCCTGGACGGTTGGGATAAGTTGCTCTCGGAGAATGTGTTGGTGACATTCTTTATTCATGGCTGTGTTCTTAGGCAAAATTGTGAGTGAGCCCACTTCCTTGGCTGAGAAGCAACCTCACACATGAATGGTCTCAGGATGCTTTACTGTTGGCATGACACAGGACTGATGGTAGCACTCACCTTGTCTTCTCCGGACAAGCTATTTTCCGGATTCGCCAAGCAATCGGGAAGGGGATTCATCAGAGAAAATGACTTTACCCCAGTCCTCAGCAGTCCAATCCCTGTACCTTTTGCAGAATATCAGTCTGTCCCTGTTTTTCCTGGAGATAAGTGGCTTCTTTGCTGCCCTTCTTGACACCAGGCCATCCTCCAAAAGTCTTTGCCTCACTGTGCGTGCAAATGCACTCACACCTGCCTGCTGCCATTCCTGTGAAAGATCTGTACTGGTGGTGCACCGATCCTGCAGCTGAAACAACTTTAGGAGACGGTTCTGATGCTTGCTGGACTTTCTTGGGCGACCATTCTTCACAACAATTAAACCGCTCTCCTTGAAGTTCTTGATGATCTGATAAATGGTTGGTTTAGGTGCAATCTTACTGGCAGCAATATCCTTGCCTGTGAAGCACTTTTTGTGCACAGCAATGATGACGGCACATGTTTCCTTGCAGGTAACCATGGTTGACAGAGGAAGAACAATGATTCCAAACACCACCCTCCTTTTGAAGCTTCCAGTCTGTTATTTGAACTCAATCAGCATGACAGAGTAATCTCCAGCCTTGTCCTCCTCAACACTCACACCTGTGTTAATGAGAGAATCACTGACATGATGTCAGCTGGTCCTTTTATGGAAGGGCTGAAATGCAGTTTACATGTTTTTTGGGGATTCAGTTACATTGCATGGCAAAGAGGGTCTTTGCAATTAATTGCAATTAATTGCAATTCATCTGATCAGTCTTCATAACATTCTGGAGTATATGCAAATTGCCATCATACAAACTGAGGCAATAATTCTCAACTTTTGGCCACGACTGTATTCAGATCCTTTACTCAGTACTTTGTTGAAGCACCTTCGGGAGAAATTACAGCCTCGAGTCTTCTTGGGTATGACGCTACAAGCTTGGCACATCTGTATTTGTGGAGTTTCTCCCATTATTCTTTGCAAATCCTCTCACGGCTTCACCGGCTTCACCGTATGGATGGTGCCAGGTTTCCTTCAGACATTATGTCTTGCATTCCGGCCAATTAGTTTAATCTTGGTTTCATCAGACCAGAGAATCTTGTTTCTCATGGTCTGAGAGTCCTTTAGGTGCCTTTTTGCAAACTCCAAGCGGGCTGTCATGTGCCTTTTACTGAGGAGTGGCTTCCATCTGGCCCCTCTACCATAAAGACCTGATTGGTGGAGTGCTGCAGAGATGGTTGTCCTTCTGGAAGGTTCTCCCATCTCCACAGAAGAACTCTGGAGCTCTGTCAGTGGTACCCTTCCCCCAGATCTGTGCCTCGACACAATCCTGTCTCGGAGCTCTACGGACAATTCCTTCGACCGCATGGCTTGGTTTTTTTCTCTGTCATGCACTGTCAACTGTGGTTCCTTATATAAACAGGTGTGTGCCTTTCCAAATCATGTCGATTCAATCGAATTTACCACAGGTGCACTCTAATCCAATCTTAAGGATGAACAATAGAAACAAGATTCACCTGAGCTCAATTTTGAGTCTCATAGCAAAGGGTCTGAATACTTATGTAAATAAGGTATACAGTGCCTTGCGAAAGTATTCGGCCCCCTTGAACTTTGCGACCTTGGGCGTGCAAAATTATTCAGCCCCTTTACTTTCAGTGCAGCAAACTCTCTCCAGAAGTTCAGTGAGGATCTCTGAATGATCCAATGTTGACCTAAATGACTAATGATGATAAATACAATCCACCTGTGTGTAATCAAGTCTCCGTATAAATGCACCTGCACTGTGATAGTCTCAGAGGTCCGTTAAAAGCGCAGAGAGCATAATGAAGAACAAGGAACACACCAGGCAGGTCCGAGATACTGTTGTGAAGAAGTTAAAAGCCGGATTTGGATACAAAAAGATTTCCCAAGCTTTAAACATCCCAAGGAGCACTGTGCAAGCGATAATATTGAAATGGAAGGAGTATCAGACCACTGCAAATCTACCAAGACCTGGCCGTCCCTCTAAACCACATATGTCAGAGTCAAGGCCCGCGGGCCACATCCGGCCCGCAAGAAGGTTTTTTACGGCCCCTGGGATGATCTTGATTTATTATTAGAACCGGCCCGCAGCAAGCCGGCAGCCCGCAGATCTTTTACACGCACCAATACTACATTTCCCACAATGCAAAGGTGACGCACCGAGCAGTAGGCTGCTTCATTTCAATATTTATTGGCACAGCAGTCGTCAGCATCACAGTAAAATTAACTTTCAGATACCCATCAAAAATGGCAAAACGGAAGGTGGATACTGAGAACCGGGGGTTTCAAACAAGGTGGGAGTCGGAGTATATGTTCACGAAGGTAGCTGGAAAACCTGTGTGTCTTCTGTGTGGAGAAAGTGTGGCGGTACTGAAAGAGTATAATCTGAGACGACATTATGAAACGAAACACGCGGACAAAAACAAGAATATGGACATGGAACAAAGGCTACAAAAGGCAGAGGAATTAAAACGAGGCCTCAAATCTCGACAGGCTCTGTTCAAAAAAGCCAAATCACAAGGCCAGGCTGCTGTCAAGGCCAGTTTTATTTTGGCAGAAGAGATCGCTAAATCAGCCCGGCCATTTACGGAGGGGGATTTCATCAAAAACTGCATGATTAAAGTTTGTGACGAAGTTTGCCCAGAAAAAAGGCAACTCTTTTTAAATGTGAGTCTGAGCAGAAACACCATTGCCGAGAGAGTAGACCAGTTGTCCATCAATCTAAAAGAGCAGCTTGTGAAAAAGGGAAAAGATTTTATTGCATATTCCTTGGCTGTGGATGAGAGCACCGACATTTCTGACATTGCCCAGTTGTCAATTTTCATCCGCGGAGTGGACTCCAACCTAAGCGTGACAGAGGAGTTTTTGGCTTTACGTCCTATGCATGGCACAACTACGGGGCATGATTTGTATGAAGAGGTGTCAAGATGTGTAAATGAGATGGAGCTGCCTTGGGAAAAACTCGTGGGTTTGACAACCGACGGAGCACCTGCGATGTGTGGACACAGGAGCGGACTGGTGGCGAAGATACGGGAAAAGATGCAAGAGGAAAACGCGACAGGTGAGCTGACAGCTTATCATTGTATCATACACCAGGAAGCGTTGTGCGGTAAAGCCTTGAAAATGGAGCATGTAATGAGCATCATCACGCGCACAGTTAACTTTATCAGAGCCAAAGGTTTGAATCACCGCCAGTTCAAGTTCAAGGCATTTCTGACGGAGTTAGAAACGGAGCATGGTGATTTGCCTTATCACACAGAGGTGCGATGGCTAAGCCAGGGAAAGGTGCTTCAAAGATGTTTCGAGCTTCGTGAGGAGATTTGTCTGTTCTTGGACAGCAAAGGGAAAGACACAACACAACTCCGAGACGAAATGTTTCTGTGTGAAATGGCTTTTCTGTGTGACATTACGAGTCATCTGAATGCAATAAACTTGCAGCTGCAGGGTCGGGATTGTGTCATCTCTGATATGTACAGTACAGTGAAGGCATTTAAAACCAAACTGACTCTGTGGGAGACGCAGATGCGGAAAGAAAATTTGAGCCACTTTCCCAGCTGCCAGACCATGAAAGAGAAGCTCTCTACCAGTGCGTTCCCGAGCACACAGTTGGCTGATAAAATAGGTATGCTTGCCGCTGACTTTCGACGCCGATTTGCTGACTTTGAAGCACAAAAAAGCAGGTTGGAACTGCTCGGTAACCCATTTGCTGTTGACGTGGAAAGCTCACCACCAAACCTCCAAATGGAGTTGATTGACCTCCAATGCAATGATGCACTGAGGGCAAAATATGCGGCAGTGGGTGCTGCGGAGTTCGCCCGTTTCCTCCCCGGCACAATGCCCCAGCTGCGCATCCAGGCTGCTCAAACGTTGTCTATGTTTGGCAGCACATACCTGTGTGAACAACTGTTTTCTTTGATGAACCTGAACAAAACATCACACAGAAGTCGACTTACTGCTGAACACCTCCACTCAATTCTGAGGATTTCTTCAGCTCAGAGCCTTACCCCGAACATTGATGAACTTGTGGAAAAGATGGGACACCACCAAGTATCACCCTCAACCTCAAACAAGTGAACATTACTGTGCAATCACATATTTAGAGTTTTTACTCAGTTCAAGTTTAAAAGTTAAAATTTAATATTTGTTTTCACTGCATGTTACTTCTCCTTAAACAAAGTGTTGTTTTTGATTAATAGATTTTTGCACTTTATTTTTTTGTATTTCAATCCAATTATATTTTAAAAATATTTCAGTTGAGTGGATGATAGAAAATTGCTATTATTGTTTTTTCTTTGAAGTAAATTTAGCCCACTTTTGCTAAAATAGAAAATATAGTCTACTGATGGTGCCTTGAATACCGGTTTCTTTCATTTAATGTTCATGTTATGGGGATATTTATATAAAGGAAATTTGTCTTTTGTGTCTGTTGAAAATTAAAGATTACTGACAGAGCCATAAGAAAATATTGCTTTATTTATCTGATCATATTGTAATATATTTGTTAGGTTTTCAGTAGGTTCAATTAGGTTCACTAGACTATATGCGTCATTTAAAAATTTTTCAATGAACATTCGAACAGTCCGGCCCTCGTCTTGTAGCTGATTTTTTTATTTGGCCCTCCGTCCATTTGACTTTGACACCCCTGCTCTAAACTTTCAGCTCATACAAGGAGAAGACTGATCAGAGATGCAGCCAAGAGGCCCATGATCACTCTGGATGAACTGCAGAGATCTACAGCTGAGGTGGGAGACTCTGTCCATAGGACAACAATCAGTCGTATATTGCACAAATCTGGCCTTTATGGAAGAGTGGCGAGAAGAAAGCCATTTCTTAAACATATCCATAAAAAGTGTCGTTTAAAGTTTGCCACAAGCCACCTTCCCAGCCACCTGGGAGACACACCAAACATGTGGAAGAAGGTGCTCTGGTCAGATGAAACCAAAATTGAACTTTTTGGCAACAATGCAAAACGTTATGTTTGGCGTAAAAGCAACACAGCTTATCACCCTGAACACACCATGCCCACTGTCAAACATGGTGGTGGCAGCATCATGGTTTGGGCCTGCTTTTCTTCAGCAGGGACATTGAAGATGGTTAAAATTGATGGGAAGATGGATGGAGCCAAATACAGGACCATTCTGGAAGAAAACCTGATGGAGTCTGCAAAAGACCTGAGACTGGGACGGAGATTTGTCTTCCAACAAGACAATGATCCAAAACATAAAGAAAAATCTACAATGGAATGGTTCAAAAATAAACATATCCAGGTGTTAGAATGGCCAAGTCAAAGTCCAGACCTGAATCCAATCGAGAATCTGTGGAAAGAACTGAAAACTGCTGTTCACAAATGCTCTCCATCCAACCTCACTGAGCTCGAGCTGTTTTGCAAGGAGGAATGGGAAAAAAATTCAGTCTCTCGATGTGCAAAACTGATAGAGACATACCCCAAGCGACTTACAGCTGTAATCGCAGTAAAAGGTGGCGCTACAAAGTATTAACTTAAGGGGGCTGAATAATTTTGCACGCCCAATTTTTCAGTTTTTGATTTGTTAAAAAAGTTTGAAATATCCAATAAATGTCGTTCCACTTCATGATTGTGTCCCACTTGTTGTTGATTCTTCACAAAAAAATACAGTTTAATATCTTTATGTTTGAAGCCTGAAATGTGGCAAAAGGTCGCAAAGTTCAAGGGGGCCGAATACTTTCGCAAGGCACTGTATTTGTTTTATTTCTGGGGAAAAAATTCCCAGATGGCTGGGTCTTGTTCCGACCGAAAGAGAATGGGCTTGTTCGACGTTGCAGCCGCCTTTTTATTAAACATTTTTATTTAACCTTTATTTAACTAGGCTAGTCAGTTAAGAACAAATTCTTATTTACAATGACGGCCTATCCCGGCCAAACGCTAACCCGGGCGACATTGGGCCAATTGTGCACTACCCATGGAACTCCCAATCATGGCCAGTTGTAATACAGCCCAGAATTGAACCAGGGTCTGTAGTGACACTAGCACTGAGATGCAGTGCCTTAGATCACTGCACCACACGGGAACAAACCGCCAACAAACTCTTCTACAAAGCACCTTGTATCATAAATAATGACTAATTCTTATTTGTAAATCAGTCAATCAGTCACAATTTAACCAAGATAAATCATGGGTTTGATGCTATCGAACACGGCCAATCTCACGTTGTGGAAATTTAGAAAACATAGGCCAGGGACATATTCATTATGCCGATTCTGTTGCAAAACGTTTCTTAAAAGAAAGCAAACGGAACGAAACGGGGAGGGACCTCCCTGAATTTGTCCAACAGAAATATTAGTTTTAGTTTGCAACTGTTTCAACTACTAAGTGTAATATTCATGTGTAAACATACTGAATTGTAATTGGATGCATTCTACCACCATATCATACTGTGCGATGATTGGTTAAGACCACCCAAATGGTTAGGTTATGGGCAGTTTGATCCTGGTCGGTGATACGTGAACATGCCAGTTATAGCTAGCTAAAAAAAGACCTACGTTAAGAAATATCCTGTAGTACTGCATTTTATTATTTTGTACAAAGTGTGCCAAACAAGACACTAAGCAAATTGGATTTTGCGGAGCCGCTAGGTACCGGTTTATGGCCCATGACGTGAACGGGCAAAAGCGGTGAGGGAGGAGTGCTCTTCTCAAATTGAACAGTAATTTGCGCAGGTCATGTTGTCTACAAGCTAGTTTGGTGCTTCGCCCAGGTCATGTTGTCTACCAGGCAGTTTGGTGCTTCGCCCAGGTCATGTTGTCTACAAGGCAGTTTGGTGCTTCGCCCAGAAATATATATTTTCCCAAAAAAATATTTCTTAATTTTCATTGTGAATGCAGATAAAGCGTTTTTATAACATAATCATACTCATTACTCATCGTGGTTAATTACGTCATTTTTGTTTGGAGCCGTGGGCTTTGAACAGAGCACCCCGAGCTCACGCCCGCGAGGCAGCCCGGTTCCAAAGCGAATCCCAATCAACCTTCACCCGGTGCAAAGCACGCCTACATGGGCGCCCGGGACAGATTAATCGAATCCCCTCATTTAATACACCCCTGAGAGGAAGAAGCGCAGCACAATCTTTTTCTACAGTGAGTAAGCAAAAGTGCCCGATGGTGATGACTGTCATTTTCTGAAATGTCTTTGCAACACAGTTGTAGTCATATTTCACAATATATTTCGGAGCTCATTTAGCTTGCTCTACTGACATGTTAAATAGTAAGCTAAACTTGCCAGTGTTTGCTAGCTAGCTGGCTAACCAATGTAGCTAGCTAAATTGGCTTGTTATTGTGTTTTGTAGCTAGCTTTATTGGTGCATTACTTTTTCTTACCCTGAAAGCATCGTGCTAACGTTAGATACAGTAACGTTACTAATTTAGCTACTGTAGATAACTAACGTTAGCTAAGTACAGTAGCTAGCTGAGGGTGACTTGCCTCTGTTTGCTGACCATCACATTCCCAGCAACAGGTTTAGAATCTGTTCCAAAAAGGTTTAAACTATGTTGCCATAAAAAAAAAAATATTGGCTACAAGTTGACTGTTACTTTGTTATTTGTAATGTTCAGGGTTTCGGCGATAATATCATGCGGTCACAACTAACGTACTTCTGGTGTCACAGTCAGCAGTTTGGGAGGAGCTAATGGTCGATAACATGTTACAGTAGATAGTTGAGGCATGTGCATTGCTCCCTGTCAGTTCGTAGTCCAAAGTAACGTTAGTCTGTCTGTCCCAACAGCTCTTAGACTCCAGCAAACTCTTCAGCTCATCATGGCTCATCTTCCAGCACTTTTTAAATATGTGGACGAACACCAGGAGCTGTACATTGAGGTAGCCTTTTCTCATTACTTGAATTATGATAATGCATTTAGTCATGTTTTACTATCTGCGACTTGACTGAGTTGATTCATGCATTTGGGACTAGCCATATTAATGTTTTGACGAACATTACTTTGCATGTGAATCTCAAATGATATTAAATTATTTAATTTCTTAAACTTCAGATTTAGAAGGACTTGATAAGAACAGAGTCAAATCTTAGCCTGGTCATGGCAGGCTATTGCTTTCACTTCTCCAACCCCTTTAGATCACGAGTAGCAAGAACTGACATGGTAGCAAAAACAACACCAGAACATAAGATAGGACACCACACCACTGTAGGGTATTAGGTTTAGTGCCTCAGACTTCACTTCCTTGCCACAAGAACCAAGTAATGTGTTTGTGGGTTTTCCTATTCATAAACTTGAAGAACAAGTATAGGGCTGGGAATTGCTAGGAACCTCACAATACAATATTATCACTATACTTAGGAATCGATATGATGTGTATTGCAACAAGATTATTTGCTAAGTCATATAAATAAAAGTGCTGAAAACAAATTGACTCCTTATTTAAAAAGACGACCTAGAACTATGAAACTTGATTATTGAACATGAACTGAGTGAGTATGAAATTTGCTTCAAAGCCTCTCAATTGAAAAGGCATTTTTTTTTATTGGCATGACAAATACTTGTTGCCAAAGAAACAATGTTGAACAATTCAAAATAAATATCCTACATTTAAAAAACACTATTTTCTCGCTCTACTCTGCCTCTAGCGTCTTGCCCAATGGGTGGCTGTGCAGAGTGTGTCTGCCTGGCCAGAGAAGCGCGGGGAGATCAAGAAGATGATGGAGATGGCAGCCAAGGACATTGAGAAGCTGGGGGGCACAGTGGAGATGGTGGACATTGGAAAACAGAAGGTAGGACTTTGCACTGTGTGCCACAATAAACTATTCATACCCATGACTTATTCCACATGTTGTGTTAAAGTCTGAATTCAAAATGACTTAAATATATATCATTTCACCCATCGACATTCACTTACACCATAATGACAAAGTGAAAGTGTATTTAGAAATGTTAAAGAATGTATTGAAAATGAAATACAGAAATATCTCACACCCATGAGTCAATACATACTTTGGCACCGATTACAGCTTTGAGTCTTTCTGGGTAAGTCTCTTAAGCGCTTTGCACACCTGGATTGTACAGTATTTGCACATTTATTATTTTTTTAATTCTTCAAGCTCTGTCAAGTTGGTTGTTGATCATTGCTAGACAGTCTTGCCATATATTTTCAAGCCGATTTACTTCATAACTGTAACTAGGCCACTCAGAAACATTCAATGTCGTCTTGGTAAGCAACTCCAGTGTAAATATATATATTTTTAAATGAAACCTTTATTTAAATAGGCAAGTCAGTTAAGAACAAATTCTTATCTATAATGATGGCCTACACCGGCCAAACACGGACAACGCTGGGCCAATTGTGCGCCTCCATATGGGACTCCCAATCACGGACAGTTGTAGATTCAAACCAGGGTGTTTGTAGTGATGCCTCAAGCACTGAGATGCAGTGCCTTAGACCACTGCACCACTCGGGAACCCATATATTCGGCCTTGTGTTTTAGGTTATTGTCCGGCTGAAAGGTTCATTTTGTCTTCCAGTGTCTGTCAGAAAACAGACAAACAGGTTTTCTTAGCTCTCTTCTGTTAGTTTTTATCACACAAATTCCCTAGTCCATGCCGATGACAAGCATACCCATAACATGATGTAGCCACCACCGTGCTTGAAAATATGAAGAGGGGTGTTGTGTTGGATTTGCCCCAAACCTAAGGCTTTGTTTTCAGGACAAAAAGTAACTGTCTTTGCAACATTTGTAGCATTTTCTCTTAAGTGCCTTATTGCAAACAGGATGCATGTTTCAGAATATTTTTATTCTGTACTTTCTTCCTTTTTTTCACTCTGTCATTTAGGTTAGTTTTCTGGAGTAACTACAATGTTGTTGATCCATCCTCAGTTCTCTCATATCACAGCCATTAAACTCTGTTTTAAAATCACCATCGCCTCAAACATTGGCAGTATAATGGTCTTACTGAAGAGCTCAGTGACTTTTAACGTGGCACTGTCGTAGGATGCCACCTTTCTAACAAGTCAGTTTGTCAAATTTCTGCCCTGCTAGAGCTGCCCCGGTCAACTGTAAGTGCCGTTATTGTGAAGTAAAAACATCTAGGAGCAACAGCGGTTCAGCCGTGAAGTCACAGAATGGGACCGCCGAATGCTAAAGCAAGTAGCGTGTAAAAAAACGTCTGTTCTTGATTGCAACACTCACTACCGAGTTCCAAACTGCCTCTGGAAGCAACATCAGCACAATAACTATTTGTTGGGAGCTTCATGAAATGGATTTCCATGGCAGAGCAGCCGCACACAAGCCTGAGATCACCATGCGCAATGCCAAGCGTCGGCTGGAAAGGTGTAAACCTTGCCTCCATTGGACTCCGTAGCAGTGGAAACGTGTTCTCTGCAGCGATGAATCATGGTTCACCATCTGGCAGTCCGACAGACAAATCTGGGTTTGGCGGATGCCAGGAGAACGCTATCTGCCCAACTGCATAGTGCCAACCAATATTCCCTACATTTTTGCCACTGATCAAATTTCAGATCTGCTGTCTGCAAACATTCTGTACAACTTCCAGTGCATTTACTGTGAACACTGAGGCTGTACCTGCTTAAAGTTACAGCTATAACAGTGGCCAAGTAGCTATTTGATCATAATGTATGCCTACAATAGTGGCCTACAATGAAAAGCGATGGCGAAAAATGCATTCCATAACATTTTAACATAGAATAACTATTTCCATCATTCAGCCTACAGTAGCAGCCAATGTGTGGTGTTCAATGTAGGACATTAACCTGTTTATGACTGAAAATGTTGTTTGATGCAAGAAACCACTACAAATAAAATGCTTTATTATTCCCATACCATTATTACAGGGAATCAGACACATTATGCTACTCTCTCCCTATTGGCTACTTAGCTTATTCAAGCCTGTCTCAAAATACAACACTGCCGCTTTAAGACAGTTATTTACCTGACTCACTTTTCAAAGATAAATGTGCATGTTTTGTGCTCTTGTGGTAAGTAATCACTCCCCTATTGCTGACTACAAATTATCTATAACTGGGCTACTAACTCACTAAATAGCAAAGGATATGAACAATGTGCACACGTGGCTACATGCATCTCTTGCTTTGATCTCAAAACAAGTGCATCTAATCACGGCCACAGCTGTAAACACAGTCCAGTTCAAAGTAAATTACACAGATCCATATAGTGCCTTCGGAAAGTATTCAGACCACTTGACTTTTTCCTAATTTTGTTAGATTACAGCCTTATTAGAAAATGTATTAGTTTTTTACCCCCTCATCAATCTTCACACAGTACCCCATAATGACAAAGCAAAACAAGTTTAGACATTTTAGCAAATGTTTACAAATGTAAAATGTATCACATTTACATAAGTATTCAGACCCTTTACTCAGTACTTTGTTGAAGCACCTTTGGCAGCAATTACAGCCTTGGGTCTTGGGTTTGACGCTACAAGCTTGGCACACTTTTATTTAGGGAGTTTCTGCCATTCTTCTCTGCAAATCCTCTCAAGCTATGTCAGGTTGGATGGGGAGCGTTGCTTTACAGCTACTTTCAAGTCTCCAGAGATGTCAGATCGGGCTCTGGCTGGGCCACTCAGACATTCAGAGACTTGTCCCGATGCGACTCCTGCGTTGTCTTGGCTATGTGCTTTGTTGTCCTGTTGAAAGGTGAACCTTCGCCCCAGTCGGAGGTCCTGAGTGCTCTGGAGCTGGTTTTCATCAAGGATCTCTGTACTTTACTCCATTCACCTTTGCCTCGATCCTGACTAGTCTTCCAGTCTCTGCCGCTGAAAAACACCTCCACAGGATGATGCTGCCACCACCATGCTTCACCGTAGGGATGGTGGCAGGTTTCCTCCAGACGTGACGCTTAGCATTCAGGCCAAAGAGTTGAATCTTGGTTTTATCAGACCAGAGAATCTTGTTTCTCATGGTCTGAGAGTCCTTTAGGTGCCTTTTGGTAAACTCCAGCTGGTCTGTCATGTACCTTTTTTACTGAGGAATGGCTTCCGTCTGGCCACTACCATAAAGGCCTAATTGGTGGAGTGCTGCATAGATGGTTGTCCTTCTTGAAGGTTCTCCCATCTCCACATAGGAACTCTAGAGCTCTGTCAGAGTGACCATCAGGTTCTTGGTCACCTCCCTGACCAAGGCCCTTCTCCCCCTGATTGCTCAGTTTGACCGGGCAGCCAGCTCTAGTTCCAAACTTCTTCCATTTAAGAGTGGTGGAAGCCACTGTGTTCTTGGAGACCTTCAATGCTATAGAAATGTTTTGGTATCTGTGCCTTGACTCAACCCTGTCTCTGAGCTCTATGGCCAATTCCCTCGACGTCATGGCTTGGCTTTTGCTCTGACATGCACTGTCAACTGTGGGACCTTATATAGACAGGTGTGTGCCTTTTCAAATCATGTCCAGTCAATTGAGTTTGCCACAGGTGCACTTCAAATAGATTGTAGAAACATGTCAAGAATGATGAATGGAAACTGGTTTCTCCAGAGCTCAATTCTGAGTCTTATGGCAAAGGGTCTGAATACTTATGTAAATGTATTTGTTTTTTTATTTTATAAATTTGCAAAAATGTCTAAACCTTTTCGCTTTGTCATTATGAGTTATCGTGTGTAGATTGCTGAGGCTTTTTTATTTAATCCATTTTAGAATAAGGCTGTAACCTATCAAAATGTGGAAAACTCAAGGGGTCTGAATATTTTCCGAAGGCACTGTATATGGCAATAGTCTATTTGCATAGGCCAACTGCATCTCTGATTGGCTATGTCACACCGGTCTGTGTAGACTACGGGCTCAGTCACGTGCAATAGAATCCTACTCCTATGTGCTCTGCCAACAACATAATCTCTTGAATAGTTTGCTTTGTTTCATTATGTTGCATTGAAAGTGGCTAATATTGGATTGACTCGGAAACATTGATAATGTTAACTAACAGGGAAAACTCTAGAAAGTTGAGTGAAGTTCAAGCTTGTGCTTCTCTCTGTGGGCAGATATTTCTCATGCGCTCTGCTTGGCAGCTTAGAGGGAACATTGGTGCCAACTCTAAAGTTTGGTGGAGGAGAAATACTTTTCCTGGGGCAATTTTTTATGGTTCGGGCTAGGCCCCTTGGTTCCAATCACTCAATTAATCAAATGTATTTATAAAGTGCTTTTTACATCAGCCGATGTCACAGTGCTATACAGAAACTAAGCCTAAAACACCAAACAGCAAGAAATGCAGCTGTAGAAGCACGGTGGCTAGGAAAACTCCCTATGAAGAAACCTGAGAGGAACCAGGCTCTGAGGGGTGGCCAGTCCTCTTCTGGCTGTGCCGGGTGGAGATTATAACAGTACATGGCCAATATGTTCAAATGTTCATAGATGACCAGCAGGGTCAAATAATAATAATCACAGTGGTTGTAGAGGGTGCAACAGGTCAGCACCTCAGCAGTAAATGTCAGTTGGCTTTTCATAGTCGAGCTTTCAGAATTGGAGACAGCAGGTGCGGTTGAGAGTGAAGGAACATCTTAACGCTACAGCATACAATGACATTCTAGATGATTCTGTGCTTCCAACTTTGTGACAACAGTTTTGGGAAGATCCTTTCCTGTTTCAGCATGACAATGCCCCCTTGCACAAAGTGAGGTCCATACCGAAATGGTTTGTTGAGATTGGTGTGGAAGAACTTGACTGGCCTGCACAGACTACTGACCTCAACCCCATCAAACATCTTTGGGATGAATTGGAATTCCGACAGCGACCCAGGCCTAGTCGCCCAACATCAATGCCCGACCTCACTAATGCCCTTGTGGCAATGTTCCAACATCTAGGGAAAAGCCTTCCCAGAAAAGTGAAGGCTGTTATAGCAGCAAAGGGGGGACTAACTCCATATTAATGGCCATCATTTTGGAATGAGATGTTTGACGAGCAGGTATCCACATACTTTTGGCCATGTAGCATATTTATCATGCATTAGTCCTGCACTTCAGGGCTACCTGGTCTTCCTTGTATTTTAAATGTGTTGATAACGTTTTATCAATCGGTACTTGTTGCCCAGCTACATTGTCTGCATAGATTGTGTCAACACCAGCCTATTCAGCAGTCAAACTGTACATAACATTTTGAGTTGAAATGCATCTGCTCCCTTTACTTTCATTGTATTTAATATACCCTAGTCTTTCCAAACTTAGTCCTCTTCTTCCTTGTGGAGCATGAAAGGCTTCCAGGAAAGAACACTGCTGCCGATCCTCTGGCCGGCTCAGACCCCCTTGATCTCCTTCAACTGGTTTGCTGTATCTGTTGCTTGAAAGTCTGTCTCCTCCTCTTCATCTTTCACCTGGTAATTTATTTAATGTCAGTGCAATGGCGAGAAGAGGAAAAGATGGATTTTTAGACCATTGAATGAGACCTTTTCATTTTTGCCCCCTCAGCTTCCCTCCGGAGAGGAGATCCCCTTGCCACCCATCATCCTGGGTTCTTTGGGCTCCGACCCGGGTAAGAAGACTGTGTGCATCTACGGCCACCTGGATGTCCAGCCAGCTGCCATTGATGACGGCTGGGACACGGAGCCCTTCACTCTGGTGGAGAAAGATGGTGAGAGTAGCTATTCCAAAGCACAAAAAACAGAACAATGCTGAAACATCAAAATCCATGCCAGTGTTGAGATTTGGACTTTGATGTTTCAGCGTTGTTCTCCTTTTGGGGAAGTATGATTTGCATTGGCTTGTGCAATTTAGGTTACTTCTTACTCTTTGTATCAACAGTGTAACTTACTAACTTCTAGGCAGTGTTCACGCGTGCAGCTCCCCTGGGACTGCTGTGCAGTAGAAATGTCAGCCCTTGCAGGGAAGCATGAGATTGAACATCTAAAGTTTTCGCCTTTAGTTAACACTATCAACAATTCCCTCTACTGTGCGAATTGTGATCTAATCAACGCAACATTAGCCACTTTCAATGAAACATACCCAAACAATGAATTAGGTAAGATATTTTCTTGTAGGCAGAGAGCATTGGAGTAGGATTCTATTGCTTTGACAGGCACGACTCAGGCCCATACTCTACACAGACCAGTGTGCCATAACCAATCAGAGCTGCAGTATCCTATATGCAAATAGACCTTTGCCATATATGGATTTGTGCCATTCACTTTGAACTGGACTGTTTTTATAGCATGAGTGGTCATGAGTAGATGCGCTTGTTTTGAGGTCAAAGCAAGAACTGCATGTAGCGTTATTAGCCCAGTTATAGCTAATTTCTAGTCAGCAATAGTGGAGTGGTTACTTCCTACAGGCTTGATTAAGCTAAGTAGCCAATAGGCAGAGGGTAGCATAATTTTTCTGATTCTATGTAATAATGATATAGGAATAATTCAGGAATTTTATTTTGTAAAGTGGTTTCTTGCTTCAAACAACACAACATTTTCAGTTACCTTGCCTGAGTGGATAAACAGGTTGTCAATCCCTACATGTTTTTTAAGTCTCATGGAATGTAGGCCTACCCCGGGGCGGCAGGGTAGCCTAGTGGTTAGTGTTGGGCTAGTAACCGAAAGGTTGCAAGTTTGAAATCCCGAGCTGACAAGGAACAAATTCGTCATTCTGCCCCTGAACAAGGCAGTTAACCCATTGTTCCTAGGCTGTCATTGAAAATAAGAATTTGTTCTTAACTGACCTGCTAAGTTAAATAAAGGTAAAATAAAAATAATAAACATTGAACACCACACATTTCCATGTTAAAATGTTATGGGATGCATGTTCTCCAAATTTTTTTTTATGGTAGGCCAACATGATCAAATAACCACAGTAGCCTACTTGGCCACTGTTATAACTGTAACTTTAAGCAGTTACAGCCTCAGTGTTCACAGTAAATGCGCTGGAAGTTGCACAGAATTTTCACGCCATTCAAGTTGCAAACTCTGCAGACTTGAAACTTACTCAGTCCCGAAAAAAATATAGGGAACATTGCTTATAGGTTTCACAATTTCTGTTGGTTCTTGTTTTAATTTCTGTTGGTTCTTATCCATTGTTTTTGTCTTTTATTCCTTTTTATCTAAAACCATTTCTACATGGCATCATGCTCCATGACTACTGAATAAAAAATCTAATCTGCTAGCAGACTGCAGTTGTATGTGGCACTCCTTTAACCATTTCGCTGCTAGTCTACGAAAGCTACAGAACACTGTATTCAAGGTGTAAAGAGCTATAAAGGTGTGGCATGCCCATACATGATTGTGGTATCATGGTCATAAGCCCTTTAGACATAGCCAATAGTCCAGGGCATACAGTGCATTTGGAAAGTATTCAGACCCATTGACTTTTTACACATTTTGTTACGTTACCAAGAACATTACGTTATTCTAAAATGGAATTTAAAAAAATCCTCATCAATCAACACACAATACCCAATAATGACAAAGCAAAAATTGTTTAAAAAATATATGAACCTTCGCCCCAGTCCGGGGTCCTGAGCACTCTGAAGCAGGTTTTCATCAAGGATCTCTCTGTACTCCATTCCTCTTTCCCTCGATCCTGACTAGTCTCCCAGTCCCTGCCGCTGAAAAACATCCCACCATAGGGATGGTGCTAGGTTTCCTCCAGACGTGAAGCTTGGCATTCAAGACAACGAGTTCAATCTTGGTTTTATCAGACCAGAGAATCTTGCTTCTCATGGTCAGAGTCCTTTAGGTGCCTTTTTACTGAGGAGTGGCTTCTGTATGGCCACTCTACATAAAGGCCTGATTGGTGGAGTGCTGCATAGATGGTTGTCCTTCTGGAAGGTTCTCCTATCTCCACAGAGGAACTCTAGAGCTCTCTGAGTGACCATTGGGTTCTTGGTTCACATACCTGACCAAGCCCCCCCGATTTCTCAGTTTGGCCGGGCGGACAGCTATAGGAAGAGTCTTGGTGGTTCCAAACTTCTTCCATTTTTAAGAATGATGGAGACCACTGTGTTCTCGTGGATCTTCAATTCTGAAGAAATTATTTGGTACCCTTACCTAGCTCTGTGCCTCAACACAATCCTATCTCGGAGCTCTACGGACAATTCCTTCGACCTCATGGCTTGGTTTTTGCTCTGATATGCAGTTTCAGCTGTCGGACCTATGGAAAGGGACACACCTTTCTAATCAATAGAATTTACCACAGGTGGACATGAATGAGGTTGTACAAACATCTCAAGGGTGATCAATAGAAACAGGCAGCACATGAGCTCAATTCCAAGTCTCATAGCAAAGGTTCTGAGTACTTTTTATTTTTAATAAATTAGCAAAAATGTCTAAACTTCTTTTTGCTTTGTCATTGTGGGATATTCTGTGTAGATTGAAGGAAAAATAATAATTTTATAAATTTTAGAATAAGGCTGTAATGTAACAAAATGTGGACAAAGTCAATGGGTCTGAATACTTTCCGAATGCTCTGTTTCTTGGTTAGTTGCAAGTTTTTCAATGTCTGCACTAATGAACCTAAACTCCAAACTACAGATTACATGTGTGGTAGTCTAGACTGTTTTCAGGGTCACTTGCATTAAAATGGGTTTATAATGATTGGATCAAATGAGTGTTTGATAAGGAACTTTTCTCAATGGTCCAGCAATCACCTGTCTCTAAAATATATCCCTTACTAGAAACAGTCTCGTTACCATCAAGTCTTGCCCATCAATGTCCCCACCTGTTTTTTGGGGTTTGTTTTTTCTTGATGTCGCTACGATTGATTGGAGTCCACCTGTGGCCAATAAAATTGTTTGGAGATGATTTAGAAAGAAACACACCTGTTTGTAAAAGGTCCCACAGTTGACACTGCATGTCAGAGCAGAAACTATACCATGAAGTCCAACGAACTCTGTCAATCTCAGAGAGAGCGTTTTGATGAGGTATTTATGAGGTGTAAAACCATTTCTAGAGTGGTGGAAGTTTCCAAGAGTACAGTGGTCCCCTTCATTGGAAATTAAAACAAAAACAAAAAAATGGAACTACCCAGACGCTGCCTGGAACTGGCCGTCCGACCAAACTGAGCAACTGGTCAAGAAGGACCTTGGTCAGGGAGGTGACAAAGAACCCGATGACCACTGACAGAACTACAGAGTGTCTTGGCTGAGATGCGAGGACTTGCCAGAAGGACAACAGTCTATCCAGCACTTCACTAATCTGAGCTTTATGAGAGAGTGGCCAGACAGAAGCCACTCCTGAGAAAAGGGCACATGACAGCATGCCTGTAGTTTTCAAAAAGGCACGTGAAGGACTGAGATCATAAAGCAGAAGTTTGTGGTCTGCCAAGACAAAAATGAAACTTTGGCCTGAATGTAAACCGTTATGTCTGGAAAAAAAACAGACACGGCTCATCACCCGTCTAACAACATCCCTACCGTGAAGCATGGTGGTGGCAGGATCATTCTGAGGATGCTTGTCACCGGCAAGGACTAGGGAGGGACTGGGGGAATGGTATAAATGGAGGGAAAAATGAATGGAGCAAAATACATGCAAAGCCTTGATGAGAACCTGCTTCAGAGTGCAAACGACGGTGTAAATACCTATGTAAATGAGATTACATTTTCAATAAATGTGCAAACATTTCTATAAATGTGTTTTCATTGATGGGGTATTATGGGTGTGGAAAAAAACGACAATTTAATCAATTTGGAATAAGTCAAGGGGTATGAATTCTTTCTGAAGGCACTGTATATTTAGTCTAGTCTGGTTTTAGTCTTGTCTCTAGTCTGGTTTCAGTGTGTCATGCAGAGATGTGTCAGCAGCATTTTCCTTTCATGCTGACAGGTCGTAACTTGTTATCTTGTGACAGTCACCTGACTGTTGCTATATTCTCTTCACCACTCATAAATCAAACCGTCTCCCCCTTTGATGACCTAATTTCCTTCTTTTGACTCTTGATATGTTTCACAGGGAAGCTAGTACTGATTTATTTTTTTCCTTTTTAAGTAGCATTTTTTTCAATGTCTTTTATTGGTCTATAATAGGCTTGGGTGTTATTCCGTGTATACCGGGGCATTTGGAAAAAGCCATACATTTTAATATTTGTAGCTACTTAATACCTGCAGTCAACTTGTGCAATATATTAGGAGATAAAACCGATAGTGTTCACTTCACCTCTTACATTATGCCGCTTACCTTAGTTCCACAGAACAGTTGAGCCAGTCATGTGTTTGTGCTATTTTCAGAAGGAGAAGGCAAGAGCTGGTGAGTCCATCGTGTTGTATATCGATCAGTGAGTCTCTGTTGTGCAGCGCACATGAAGTGATGACGTTACACTTGTATGCATTTCACTACTAAATGTTTGCCATCATATCTTATGGCTTTCTTCAGAAGTCAAAGAGCTCTGGATGAGTTATCTGTACAGTTGCAATTTTTGGCCTGTGCTTCCTACTATCCCCACCTTTCTTCTCCCCTCTGTTCCATGTACACGTGCTGCTGTTCCTTCAGAAAAGGATGCATCACAACTTTGTTAATTTTTACAATGTCTCTCGTTCACTTTTGCTTGTAAATGTCCACTCTCACCAATTCGGTATCTACTAGCCACGCTTGTGTAACTTTATAGCTGGTTTTGCCGGTCTTTGCAATTAGTTATGTTTGTTTTTTGCTCGTTAACATTTAGACAACAGTGTCTGTGATTTCGCTATTAGTTTGAAAAGCGGTCTTTATATGTACCACAGAAGAACCAAGAAATGAAGAGCGACACCAAGGCTGTCTTTTTGGCCTTCTATGTAGATCTGCAATGGTATTACGAAAGGGCAGGAATACATCAGTCTTCAATGCACCATCTGACAAGTTGTTCTCTAGAGGAGCATGAAGAAAAGTAAAACACATATCCTGTCTCACATCTCCAATACATTGCTTGGTGCTTTCAGTGTTGACAGTATTACAATACAACTCATGTACAAAAACACTGTAATGCAAACAAGCTACAACTGAAAATTGCATTCATCCCATTCAGACCTTAGAGCTAAAACTACATTTCCCATAATGCAACACGAGCATACATCGGCAGCTCAGAAAGACATGCTAGCTAGCAACAGCAATAGTTTTTATCACTCTGTAAAACTATATAAATAACAACGATAAAACTGTTACATGTTTCGATAGCTTCACACTCCCTTATAACAATACCTATAGCATTAACCTTGGGATGCTTTATTTATTTAACATTATGGACTTCTACACATGAGTAAGGAGAACGGGAGCTATCAGTAGTACCAGGGTGTTAGTAGGTGACGTAAGCACCCAGATTTAATTAAAATACATTTAATGAAATAAAACTGAAGATGTTAATATCATCCAACTACTGTAGCTGCCTCTTTAACATCATCAGGCAGTACTAGTAGCGCAACAAATGAAAATATAAACCAAAACTAAAGTTCCTGGCGATCATAGCGATCTGATTCCCCCTTCTGTCTGAACTTGGAACATTCCTGTTCGCGGGCTTGGGACACTGACCCTAAACCTGGATGTTCTGCGTTTGTGTACTATTCTAATAATTGGAAGTTTGATGGAATAACCATTTGAACTCTCCTACATTTGTGCTAATTTGGTAGCATTCTGGGAATAGAGGCCAATGGGCTTTTCTTGCGTTTTTAGCGCATGGTAAACCGGTAATACGATAAATCCCAGGATGAGAGTAGGATGGTATGACAATGAAAAAAATCTTTATACCGCCCTAGTCTATAATGATATCTCGTTTGAATGACTAAAGGCTGCAAGAGTTTTCCAAGATGATATAGTAGATCATTATAATTTCAAAATGTTCTTATGGTTTTAGTCATTCACGCTTTAGATTTATTTTTATTTTTACTAAGACACCTATGGCTTGCAGATAATGTAGTCCATCATCATCATCATCATGATCCTCATCATAAAAACATAATCAGCAACTTAATCCCCTGCAGGGAAGCTCTATGGCCGAGGCTCAACAGACGACAAAGGTCCAGTGTTGGCCTGGTTCAACTGTATCGAGGGCTACCAGAAGATCCAACAGGTAAGACACAGCACCACGACTTGATAAGTAGCACTCACTGAAGCTAGCCCAGGACAGAGAGAACCCCATGGTATTGTGTTTTCAAAACAGTTTTTGTACAGGTGCCCTTTTCTTGGTTAGGCAACTAATAACAGGCAAGGTTTAAAGGACTTGGTGTTGAGATGTCAGCTACAGGGTAAAAAGCCTCTTCGCTTTAAGACTTTTCATCTTGATTACAGTCGATCACATCAGTGTTGTCAGCAGCATGGCCGTCCAAAGGTCCTCAAGTAATCTTTATCTCCTATCATCAGCGTTTAATGATTGAGCTGACCTATGTCTTATACTAGCTCACTGACATCGTAATCATGGAGGTACAGCCAGAGGAGGATGGGCTTCCCCTCTTTATTCCTCCTCTAGATAGTTTTTTTGGGGGGTGTGGGCTAGGTTACTGGAAGCACTTTGACACTGATGCTTGAAAGCTGGAGCTATATAAATGTAATTTAATTGAATGATTGATCTCCATTTGTCAAAGTTAAACACAGGACTGACGGTGCTTTAGAAGTTGAAGTAGTCTTTTGTCAGCCTGCCAGGTACATTCATTTAGTGTCTTGAATAGTATGTGGTGAATAGATCTACCTGTATGTATCAAATCAAACTTTGTCACATGCACCGAATGCAACAAGTGTAGACCTTACCGTGAAATGCTTACTTATACAAGCCCTTAACCAACAGTGCAGTTCAAGAAGAGTTGAGAAAATATTTACGAAATAAACAAAAGTAAAAAATACATGTAGGTAGGAGTGACATGAGAATTCGTAGATAATAAACAGCGAGTAGCAGCACTGTACAAACAAATGGGGGGGTCAATGTAATAGTCCAGTGGCCATTTTAATTAATTGTTCAGCAGTATTATGGCTTGGGGGTAGAAGTTGTTAAGGAGCCTTTTGGTCCTAGACTTGATGCTCCAATACTGCTTGCTGTGCGGTAGCAGAGAGAATAGTCTATGACTTGGGTGAGTCTCTGACAATTTTATGGGGTTTCCTCTGACACCGCCTATTATATAGGTCCTGATGGCAGGAAGCTTGGCCCCAGTGATGTACTGGGCCGTACGTACTACCCTCTGTTGCGCCTTACGGTTAGATGCCAAGCAGTTTCCATACCAGGCGATGATGCAACTGACCAGGATGCTCTCAATGGTGCAGCTGTAGAACTTTTTGAGGATCTGGGGACCCATGCCAAATCTTTTCAGCCTCCTGAGGGGTAATAGGCTTTGTCATGCCCTCTTCACGACTGGTGTGTTTGGAACATGATGTGGTTGTGGTCCCTTAAACTCAACCCGTTGATGTTAATGGGGGGCTGTTCAGCCCACCTTTTCCTGAAGTCCACGATCAGCTAATCAGTTAATGATGGCGTTGGTGTCGTGTTTGGCCACGCAGTCGTGGATGAACAGGGAGTACAGGAGGGGACTAAGTACACACCCCTGGGCGGCCCCAGTGTTGAGGATCAGCGTGGCAGACGTGTTGTTGCCTACCCCTACCACCTGGAGGTGGCCCATTTAGTCCCATGGTCCTTAGCTTAGTGATGACCTTTGAGCACTACGCTGATCTGTATTCATTGAAATTCTTGCATACATGTTCCTTTTGTCCAGGTGGGAAAGGGCAGTGTGGAGTGTGATTGAGATTGCGTCATCTGTGGCTCTGTTTGGGCGGTATGCAAATTGGAGTGGGTCTAGGGTATCCGGGAGGATGCTTTTGATGTGAGCCATGACTAGCCATTCAAAGCACTTCAGCAGAGACCAGTTGGTTGTAATCTGGTTATGTGACGTCTTCTCAACAACATTTACTGCCAGAAAATAGCGTCTTTAAGATTATGTGCCATATTTTGCCTGCTGAGATTCTCATTCATACCTCTCTCATGGAAACAGGAGCTTCCCATCAACATCAAGTTCTGCTTCGAGGGCATGGAGGAATCAGGCTCAGAGGGCCTGGACGATCTGGTGTTCGCCCGCAAAGACACCTTCCTGAAGGACGTGGATTACGTGTGCATCTCAGACAATTATTGGCTGGGCAAAACCAAGCCCTGCATCACCTATGGACTGAGGGGGATCTGCTACTTCTTCATTGAGGTGAGGCCATAGAGTTAGCTAGAGGGCTCTCTTCCCACTAAAAAAAAATGTGATTGTCATTGTGGTGAAGCCATAAAGTTAGACCATTGTTTCACAAACTCTATGCACGTTTTGTTTTTTGCCCTAACTACACAGCTGATTCAAATTATCGAAGCTTGATGATTAGTTGATTATTTGAATCTGCAGAGTAGTGCTAGGGCAAAAACCAAACATGCTCCACTTGGGGTCCTGAGGACGGAGTTTTGGAAACCCAGAGTCAGACAAATCTAGAGGGTGCATTTACCACAAACTGTGCATGGATCATAGCCCGGCTTCAAACCTTCTTGTTTTGTCAGATGGCGTGCTGTGACAAGGACCTCCATTCTGGGGTGTTTGGGGGCTCTGTCCATGAAGCCATGACCGACCTCATCGCACTGATGGGTAAGTTGAATCAGGTGTGCTGATGTGCTGGAATAGTATTATCATAGAGATATATAAGGATATAGGTATGAAATAATTGGATGGGTATATGCAACAGCATTGTAGCCCTTCAATAGAATCAAACAAAATCCTAGAATGAAATCTATACAAGTGCCTAGGGGGTTTTGTAGGGGCTTGGGGGGGTTGTTTCTGGACAGGGCATATGATATCTCTGCGTCATCGTGTTCATAATGCACCAAACAAAAGGACTGAAACTCGGCGCGACTCATTTTAGTTTTTCATTGTGAAATGTATTCTGTTGCGTGCAATCGTGAAACCTGACCCTGGTGTCTCCTCCTTCAGGCTCACTGGTGGACAAGAAGGGGAAGATCCTGGTCCCGGGGATGTATGAAGATGTGGCCAAGGTCACAGACGAGGAAAAGAAACTGTACCAGAAGATCGACTTTGACATGGTGGAGTATGCCAAGGACGTTGGAGCTGGGAAGCTCCTACACGACACCAAGGTATGGAGGGTTATGTTCAAATACTTCAAAAATGAAGAGACCTTCGTTCTTTCCTACCTCCCTTTAATCAATCACTGATCTTAATTGGTTGCATTGGTTAAAGTAATAGGGTGGTAACCTTGATCTCACTGCTTACGAATGCATTTCTGAAGTGTTCAAACAGGGCCAATGTCTAAAATTACCAACTAGTTTTAAAAGTAATACTGGTTGATTCTCAGTCAATTTAAGTGATTAATTCCCAATGTTCTCTGGTTCATATTGTCCTTTGCTCTCTCCTCTGACCCTCGTCTGCAGGAGGCTAAATGTTCTCTGGTTCATATTGTCCTTTGCTCTCTCCTCTGACCCTCGTCTGCAGGAGGCTATCCTGATGCACCGCTGGAGGTACCCCTCCCTCTCCCTGCACGGCATAGAGGGGGCCTTCTCCGACGGAGGTGCTAAGACCGTCATTCCCCGCAAGGTCATCGGCAAGTTCTCCATCCGCCTGGTCCCGGACATGGACCCCAAAATGGTGGAGAAACAGGTAGAAACCTCTAGAATTTAGGTAGAACTCAACTCAGGTTTTTAGATCATTTCCGGCCTTACTCTTTTAAGGGCAGGTCTGGGATCCATTCCCCTACCTCAAATCCTAACACCTCAACATGTTAGGCTGACATATGAAGAGTGTTAAAGGTCGGCTCAGTAATAAGTTGAATTCTTTAAATACAGGACTAGGATCAGGTATTTAGATAACTTAATTAAAGGTGTTATCGAATAAGCACATTGCATGTTCTAGACTTTTGGATGAAATAGTAGTGGACAAGCATCCCCCACCACTGGTCCATTCCTTACATTTAAATTCACTCTCAAACATTAGGTCCATCTATTAGTGGTTCCCAACCTTTTTTTAGGTTACTGTACCACCACCTGAATTTTGTTCCGTCCGGAGTACCCCTGAAGTACCCCATAATGTGCATTTTACCAGAAGGCCAATGGTCTCAGGAGTCTTCTGAAGTACCCTCTGTGCATAGGCTAAGTACCCCCAAGGTTCCTAGTACCCCTGGTTGGGAACCACTGCTCTATTAGCCTGTAATACAGTAAATGCCATACACAGACAGCCCTGATAGCATTCTGACTGTCTGTCCTTTTCATTACTGTTCATATAATATTTTTGATCTCAATGAGACTTTAATATGAATGTGGAAACATATATTTAGAAATGTATGTATAATCCTATCAAGGTTATTGGCCACCTGGAGAAGAAGTTTGCTGAGCTGGAGAGTCCCAACAAGCTCAAGGTGTACATGGGCCATGGGGCCAAGGCCTGGGTGTCTGACTTCAACCATCCCCATTACATGGCTGGGAGAAAGGCCATGAAGACAGGTGTGTGGATACACAGGCAAACCCTCTCACTCAGACACACGCACACAGACATGCGCACACAACACTGGTCTACCTTAAATATTTATAACATTTTTGAGCAATAATGTCTTGTTCTCTCCTTTTTTCCACATAGTGTTTGGTGTGGAGCCTGACCTGACACGGGAAGGCGGCAGCATCCCCGTCACGCTGACCTTCCAGGAAGCCACCGGCCGTAACGTCATGCTGCTGCCCATGGGCTCGTCTGACGACGGAGCACATTCACAGAATGAGAAACTCAACAGGTAGGCTGCCACGGTTGTCTTTTTATCTATACGCTGTCTGGATGCATGGGACTGCGATAATGGCGTGTCTCGGGGACTTGAGATATGCAAAAAAACACATTTCCATTTCACACATGCATTGAATACACACTTGCACATGTGAAATATGACAAATATAAGCACCCACATTATTATTAGCTTCTCGATGGAGTCTTAATGTACATCTTGTTGTTTAATTCAATGATGTTACACGTCTACAGTACATTCGGAAAGTATTCACACCCCTTGACTTTTTCCACGTTTTATGTTAGTCTTATTCCAAAATTGATTTTTTTAAATCCGCAATCTACACACAATACCCCATAATGAGGAAGCAAAAACAAGTTGACATTTAAAGTATTAAAAATAAAAAACTGAAATCACAAGTATTCAGACCCTTTACTCAGTACTTTGTTGAATCATCTTTGGCAACGACCACAAACTCAAGTCTTCTTCTACGCTACAAACTTGGCACACCTGTATTTGGGAGTTTCACCCATTCTTCTCTGCAGATCCTCTCGAGCTCTGACAGGTTGGATGGGGAGCGTCGCTGCACAGCTACTTTCAGGTCTCTCCAGATATGTTTGATCGGGTTCAAGTCCTGGCTTTTGCTGGGCCACAAGGACATTCAGAAACTTGTCCCGAAGCTAGTCATGCGTGGTCTTGGCTTGATTTTTGCTCTGACATGCCCTGTCAACTGTGGGACCTTATATAGACAGATGTGTGCCTTTCCAAATCATGTCCAATCAATTGAATTTACCACAGGTGGACTCCAATTAAATTGTAGAAACATCTCAAATATGTTCAATGGAAACAGGATGTAGCTGAGCTCAATTTCAAGTCTCGTAGCAAAGGGTCTGAATACTTATGTAAATAAGGCATTTCTGTGTTTTATTTTTGATACATTTGCATGAATTTCAAAACCTGTTTTCGCTTTGTCATTATTTTGTGTAGATTAATGGAAAAAAATGATTTAATCAATTTTAAAATAAGGCTGTAATTGAACAATGTCGAAAAAGGGAAGGGTCTGAATACTTTCCGAATGCACTGTATGTAAATGTATATGAATATATGTCTATGGTTTACTTTCAGGACAAACTACATCCAGGGCATCAAGATGCTTGGCGCATACTTCCACGAGGTCTCCCAGTTGGAGTAAATGAACTAGCCAGACCTGAGTGAGATGTATCCCTCCGCCTCCTGAGCTTGTGGACCCAACTGTTTTAATTTTCTATCCAATGCAAGTTTCATAATGTTTTCCATGAACTGCTGCTGCTGTACAGCAAAGCAGATCGTTGAAGATGTTCCTTTAGTAATTTGTAATATATCCCAACAAGGTGATAAGTAGAGGAAAATAATATAGAAGTATTGATTATTGTATTGTAGAAGTGCCATCTTGTATATCTTCATCTACTTTATCAGAGTGTTATAGATGAACTATAAACCAAACTCGACAAGGAAACGTGGACAGTATATATATATATACCCTATTACACTTCCATGATGTCACAGCTTTGTTGTGGTGTATTTCTGAAAGTGCTAATAGACAACAGCACACTGACATGCACTCATTTCCTCCATTTGGAGGGCTTGGAGATGATTTTATACCTGATCATTTTTTATCTTACGATGTTAGCTTGGTTGGGAAACCTACAACTGTAATGTAAAAAAAGAAAAGAAACCAGCACACCCATTTCAACTAATTTATTCCTGTTAAATACTATGGGTAATCATTTATGAAGAAGTTCACTCAGGAAGCAGAACATTGCAGTATGTATTGAAATGTATATTGCAGTCTTACAACATGAGTAGACCAGAGAAATGAACACACAGGACATAGCCATAGACATCCGCAGATATTGGAGGCATATATTCAGAAGTATTCTAAGTGATGAAAATATCTCCATACTTTTGCATTACATTAAATAGTACAGTATACAAAATGGCATCTTGATTGAGCCATTCAAGGTTCTCTTTCAAACTGGAGCATGACTTGACCTGTGTAATGCATCTACTTTCTCCCTTGTCACTGTGAAACAGGCAACTGTCACATGCCAATATATTCAATAAATCATAACATCAGTCTTGTCTTTTTTTATCATGCTTCCAATATCCTGAAAACTTCCCATGTCATGCCATCAATCCAAAGAAAACAGAATCCATACATTTCAAATGTGATTTTGGCTTCTTTAATTTCCACAGTCATACAAATATAATGTGACTGACCCTTCCCACTGGGCGCACTGGTTGAATCAACGTTGTTTCAATTAAATTACGTGGAATTAGCGTTGACTTGATATGTGCCCAGTGAGTTGAGGCTCAATCCCAAACTGATCCCTCCTTCTCCCTGGGCTTTTCATTTGACAGTTCATGAAGGGGAGTCAATGGGCCTAAGGACAGTGTGGAGGGATGGTTAATGATAGAACCCAGGAGTGACTGAATGGGGTTGATGTTCCTATCCAAGCTACAGGATGTGCCCTTGGTTGATTTCAAATGTTGATTTGTGTGTGTGTTTTGACAGGTGGAATGATGTAACCAGTGGGGTTGTCCTGTTGCAGACAGGTGGTCAGACTCATCCTGCTGGGCAGTCTTGTTTTGATTGACATTTGGTTGAGTTTTCAACTAATGTGCAATCAACAAAAAAAATCACTGTCATTGGATTTATGTTAAAAATAAATGAAATTCCTGTATCTTAACTTTTTGCAAATCCAATAATTTCCACACGTTGATTCAATGTCATCACATAGTTGTGGAAACAACATTGATTCAACCAGTTTTTGCACAGTGGGATCCACTAGTGGTTCTGGGGGGGGGGGGGGGGGCAGTGCTCCTGTGACAACAATTTTGTGCCCCCACCCTAAGTGTGGAGTTATTAACTATTATTTTTACATAGCAAAAATTAGTTTTACATAGCAAAAATTAGTTATCATTCTTTTTTTACATCCATTATTAGACAGTGGCAACGATGATGATTAATGAACATGGTATTTTGCCTGCAATGCAGTGAAGAAAACGATATGACAACGTCTAATGTAGCTGGCCCCTCTAACAGTACAACTGGCCCAGCTTACCCCCCCCCCACACAGTTGAAATGGTCTAGAACCGCCACTAGTGGGATCTTCCACAGCCCAGAGGTGCAGAAATCGTACTGCCAGAGGAGTTGGGGAGATCAGAATGGGCATTCTGTTTCATGTTGGTATTGTCAAGTGCTAGCCCGTCTCAAGATCCAACCTGACACCAGGGTTGTGTTCATTAGGCACCAAATGGAAGAACATCAACTGAAATGCGAAGGTACAGCCTGCACTTTTTCAATAACAACCGTTTGTTTTAATTCTCCAAACATTTTGCAAGTGTATGCCCTAGTGAGCACGATCCATTGTACCACTGTAGACGCAGAAGCCGATTTCGCTTCCTTAAAATCCCCAGAATGAAGATAACTCAAATCTGTAATTTTTACGTTTTGGCCGAGGATGTTTTAGTTGCGAAATTTTACATCTAACTAAGGTGTTTAGTGCAGTTAAAAAAAACATGTCTTACGTAAATAGTCGGAGCTGCTGGGCAGGTCAACCTCACTGTCTATGCTTTTTTGATAGAGAGCGATCACTGCAGCTGTTCACCCCATGTTAGTGGGCAAATGTACATCGTCAAAAAACAACCCAACCTTCATTTACCCGGTTTGACGCACAGATGTTCCAATTTCCGTTTAAACGAGACAGACTTTATGACAAAAAGTATCCTATTTAACGTTGTAGTGAATTTTGCCACTAGAATAATTGTTTGACTCATATCGATGCCATATATGCTGCTTTCAAAGGGATGCGTTGCTAAAACAACCCCTTGGTTTGCTAAAAAAGGTTTAATTTACACCGATGATAACCACCAGAGGGCGAAAATATATTGATCAATAATGGTTGCAATTGATGTTTTAACGAGAGATTACCTCGTGATAGTATACTGGCCAATGCTGGTTGCAATTGACCCATGTAGGCTAATTATGATAATACCTTGGATATGCCTTTGGAAGATGTCAGGCAGCAAAAACAACCCATCTCCCTCACCCCGTGGAATGATAACATTGTGGCATTGTGGGCGCTAGAGGGGGACACAAAACCATGTATTTTTCTTGAGTTCACCAGTCAGAAGCTGAACGAAAACCTCCAGGAATATTTCGAGTAGGCCACTGGTACCAGAGTATTGAAGGCTTACGAGCACATGACACTTTAATCAATACACTTTCTATACCAATTGGTGTTCAAAACAATTGGCCTAGTTGGCCAGAGTCTAGGCAATCTAGTCTAGATTATCTAGATCAATGCTATTTAATTTGTCCTTTAAAGGGATTTGTAACATAAATCAATTCAGTCATGCAGGATGGCTAAAGGTGTCAAGTTACTTCCCATAAATCAGCCAGCTGTTTGTGAAGGTTTCTCTTCTAGTCATAGTCCTGTGATGTGAGTTGCTTACATTTATTTCAACATTTAACTACTCTGTAGACAATATTTACAGTTAGCCTCCCCATGAAAATGTTTACAATTCATGTATGAACTCCTCAAAACTGTTTATAAACCCCACATAGTAACATCCTCAACCCCTTTTCATAGCAATGGTTACTGGTTACCTTTTAACAAAGGCAGTGGATGTAATCAGTTTGATCAACAGCAGGTTCGTTACAAATGTAATTCTTACTTGATATGCTTCAAATATCCTTTGTTGGTGAGAATTGAGTTATTCAGACCATCTTTCAATATTTTTACAAGTAGAAGTGTTTCGTTATGAAGGTTAAAGAAAGGAAATGAACTACATTTAAGGCTTCCAATCTAATGGTCAGGGATTTAGGATTCCCAAAGTAATGTCTAGTCAAGATGTTCAAAGTGTAATTGATGTGTCCATTACGTGAAGAATTCCATGTAATTATAGTCAATAAGTGATGTAAATGGGTTAAAGCTCACTAAAAGCAAACCAAATCCCCAAAAGAGAGGCTAATAATTCAAAAATAATCAATGCTGATAGCTGAGTAGTTAATTTGTCTGTGTGTTCGCTTTCCATAATAATATATTCAGTTAGATCTAAAACAAAATCGGTCTGTGCCAATTAGAGATGATATTCAAGACACTTGGACAGGTTAAGTGTTCAACATACACCATTATTCTTCCTTGGTGATATAGGAAAGCTTACCTCTTAAGCCTACTTTGAGAGGGATCATTGGCTAGCTGACAGTCTCTCGGCAAAATGAAACATTTTTTGTTAAGGAAAGCTATGACATTTTAGTGGAGAATTATTCACCTGCATTTTTGGCTCACTGGAGGATTAACTGTATTGTACATGTACATGTATCAAAATGTTGTTCAATTACTTACCACATGAAACCACATAGTGCTTAGTTTTAGGCTAACAAACATTTTTCAGTGTTACGGGTCCTACTAATTATCACAAACAACCACAAATAACTACGAAAAGGTACCCCAAACAACCCCAAATGGGTACCCCAAACAACCAAACACAAACAGGGTACCACAAACAACTCCAAACAACCCCAATCAACCACCAACGACCCCATACAACTCAAATGGATACCCAAAACGGGTACCCCACAACCCCAAACAACCCCATACAATCCCAACCAAGTACAAATGGGTACCCCAAATGACTACAAATAAGTACTACAAACAACCACAAACATGCACAAATATCCACAAACAATCGCAAAAATATTCCCAAACAACACCAAACCTCCCCATACAACCCCAACCAACTACAAACTGGTACCCTAATCAACCACAAACAGGTTCCCAAACAACCCCAAACAATGATTAGCATCCAGCTGCAGATTATGCACGCTGAGGCCACCTCAAAACATTCTCTTGCGTCTCAGACTGTATTTTTTTTGTCTCAGTTGGTACAGTATGTGCACATGCAGTGCTCTAACGCCCTAGACTAATCTGTCACTAGCTCTGGTCCAGGGCTTAGGTAGTAGCTAGGCAGCTCTGGTCCATTCTAGCTCTGGTCCAAGGCATAGCTAGTAGCTCTGGTCCAGGGCGTAGCTAAATTAGTGCAGACCAGAACTGGCTAGCTAGTAGCTACGCCCTGGACCAGAGCTAGTGACAGATTATAGCCCTGGTCCAGGGTGTTAGAGCACTACACACCACTGAGACACAAAAATACAATCTGAGATGCAAGCGCATGCACTTTAAGGTTTGCAGACTAGGTGGCCTCAGCGCACATAATCTGCAGCTGGATGCTTCTTGTTGTTTGGGGTACTTTTGCATACCTGTTTTATTTTTGGGGGGTTACTTTTGAGTTATATTGTGTACCTGTTTGTGGTTGTTTGGGTTTGCACTGTTTGTGGTTGTTTGGGGTTGTTGTGGGTACCTGTTAAAAGAACCTGTTTGGGGTTGTTGTGGGTACCTGTTAGGAGAACCTGTTAGTGGTTGTTTGGGGTTGTTGTGAGTACCTGTTAGGAGAACCTGGTTGTGGTTGTTTGGGGTGATTAGTAGGACCCCACCCAATGTACCTGTACTGTAAACTGTTGCTCAAGGGCATGTGGAGGTGTACCCCTCTCTGTAGGCTTAATTTGCAGACAATAATTGTTAAACAGAGAGTAGGTATATCTGCGTAACACTACATTTAATGGGTAATATCATTGAAGGCTAGAGTTGTCGAATTCCTAGTGGTTAGAACTTTCAACTTGTGTCTCAGTTTGAGTTGGAGGCCCCATTTATTTGTATTTTCTTTTAGGGGTTTGTTTCAGATAATCTACTAGTTTGGCTTTCAGCGTGTAACCACCAGACATCCACACCCTATCTTCCATTGTCTGCTTCGTAACACTTAGTATCAATCTAAGTAGGCGAGATGCCATGCAGAGACTTATAGTTAATGGAGATGACATCAGAGGAGATTCGAGGCGATGAATAAGTCATTCTTGGTCTCATTTCAAACATGAAAGATTCATACCACCAATTTAGATGACAGTATTAATTTAACATGACACTGCATTAATGGTCGATTTCAGTTTCACAGAACTCATTTAAATGGATTGGAGTCCCTTAATTTGATGAGATGTGATGGCTGAGAGCTGTACTGTCTCTCTTTCTACTCTCTCTTTTCCTCTCTCCCTTTGGCTTGTTTAATGCGAGCAGGCGTCCCAAAAAGGGATGTCCGCTGGGGGCTAGACCCGCTGTGTGTGTGTCTGTGTGTGTGTGTGTGAGAGTGAGTGAGTGTCTGAAAATGAAGATACTGTGGTATTCCACACTCAACTGTGAAACACACACCCATTTTTCTAGACCTTCCTGGCAACAGTTGCCATTCAAACACGGGTTAGACCACCAGGATCTGATTTGTCACATTCCATACTTGTATTGAGTGAAGCGTACATGAATGTATTAGCAGTCCTCTGTGTGCCGGCAGCTCTCCTCAGCATGTCTCCCAGCATTGACTAAGTAGTTGTTAAAACCTTTTTACTTTTCATGTAGCACCTCAAATCAATTGTTATTATGCAGGCCCAATCATGCTTTGCTATATAGCCCACTAATGCTTGCCTGGTCTGGCTTAGTTACCATTGTCAGTTCTGCCTATTCCTATTAGGTTTTGCTAGTCTAATTTTTTATTTTTTATTTTATTTATTTCACCTTTATTTAACCAGGTAGGCAAGTTGAGAACAAGTTCTCATTTACAATTGCGACCTGGCCAAGATAAAGCAAACCAGTTCGACACATACAACGACACAGAGTTACACATGGAGTAAAACAAACATACAGTCAATAATACAGTATAAACAAGTATATATACGATGTGAGCAAATGAGGTGAGATAAGGGAGGTAAAGGCAAAAAAAGGCCATGGTGGCAAAGTAAATACAATATAGCAAGTAAAACACTGGAATGGTAGATTTGCAATGGAAGAAAGTGCAAAGTAGAAATAAAAATAATGGGGTGCAAAGGAGCTAAATAAATTAATTCATGAAATACAGTAGGGAAAGAGGTAGTTGTTTGGGCTAAATTATAGGTGGGCTATGTACAGGTGCAGTAATCTGTGAGCTGCTCTGACAGTTGGTGCCTAAAGCTAGTGAGGGAAATAAGTGTTTCCAGTTTCAATCATTGGCAGCAGAGAACTGGAAGGAGAGGCGGCCAAAGAAAGAATTGGTTTTGGGGGTGACTAGAGAGATATACCTGCTGAAGCGTGTGCTACAGGTGGGAGATGCTATGGTGACCAGCGAGCTGAGATAAGGGGGGACTTTACCTAGCAGGGTCTTGTAGATGACATGGAGCCAGTGGGTTTGGCGACGAGTATGAAGCGAGGGCCAGCCAACGAGAGCGTACAGGTCGCAATGGTGGGTAGTATATGGGGCTTTGGTGACAAAACGGATTGCACTGTGATAGACTGCATCCAATTTGTTGAGTAGGGTATTGGAGGCTATTTTGTAAATGACATCGCCAACGTCGAGGATTGGTAGGATGGTCAGTTTTACAAGGGTATGTTTGGCAGCATGAGTGAAGGATGCTTTGTTGCGAAATAGGAAGCCAATTCTAGATTTAACTTTCGATTGGAGATGTTTGATATGGGTCTGGAAGGAGAGTTTACAGTCTAACCAGACACCTACGTATTTGTAGTTGTCCACGTATTCTAAGTCAGAGCCGTCCAGAGTAGTGATGTTGGACAGGCGGGCAGGTGCAGGTAGCGATCGGTTGAAGAGCATGCATTTAGTTTTACTTGTATTTAAGAGCAATTGGAGGCCACGGAAGGAGAGTTGTATGGCATTGAAGCTTGCCTGGAGGGTTGTTAACACAGTGTCCAAAGAAGGGCCAGAAGTATACAGAATGGTGTCGTCTGCATAGAGGTGGATCAGAGACTCACCAGCAGCAAGAGCGACCTCATTGATGTATACAGAGAAGAGAGTCGGTCCAAGAATTGAACCCTGTGGCACCCCCATAGACTGCCAGAGGTCCGGACAGCAGACCCTCTGATTTGACACACTGAACTCTATCAGAGAAGTAGTTGGTGAACCAGGCGAGGCAATCATTTGAGAAACCAAGGCTGTCGAGTCTGCCGATGAGGATGTGGTGATTGACAGAGTCGAAAGCCTTGGCCAGATCAATGAATACGGCTGCACAGTAATGTTTCTTATCGATGACAGTTAAGATATCATTTAGGACATTGAGCGTGGCTGAGATGCACCAGCTCTGAAACCAGATTGCATAGCAGAGAAGGTATGGTGAGATTCAAAATGGTCGGTAATCTGTTTGTTGACTTGGCTTTTGAAGACCTTAGAAAGGCATGGTAGTGACGAGCTGAAGCCAGTCTGGCCAAGCTAGTACAGTCCCAGGAATTAAGTCCCCCATGTTACACTGTGCTGGTCAGTGGGGGTTATCCCAGTCTGGGGGTTATCCCAGTCAGGCTAAGTTAGTTGGCAGCAATGACACCCTCAGTCCTGTGGTTCATCTTCAAACATACTACCCCAACAGCAAGTAGCTAGGCTACTTAGCAACCATGACACTCTTAGTCCTGTGGTTCATCCTTAGCCATGCTAACCCAGTAGCAGGTAGCTGACAGTGGCCTGATAATGACTCTCTGTGCCCCTGGTGATGGATGGCATGCTCGGACGCGCTCCCTCTCATCCTGACAGGCCCCGGCTGGCTGATTTATTAATGACAATAATTAGGCGTAAACCTCTCTACAACCAAACCAGAGTGATTAGTGCCTTTAATGATGGAGGGGAGTGGTGTGGGGAACCTGATTAATGCTCACCGCCCTGACCTTTTGCATTCTGCCTTTGTAGAGAGAGAGAGGAGGAGGAGGATGAGAGGAAGAGGAGGAGAGCACTGAAGACGTCTGCTTATTCCTTGTCAATGCCTTCAGTTGTAAACTGAGAGGTTATTGTACGTCCCTTCCAACCACATCACTCAATTCTGTGGGATTTTTGTGATACTTTCTTTTTCTTCATTAGTACTGTACAATGTAGTTTGACACATTTAGGTTTCCATTTTTAACTGAACCTTATTTTTTAATTAAAGGGGCAAACTGTGATTGCTACATACATTTTTGGACTTTTAAATTCATGATATAAATCCAGTGATTCTTGAAGAATATAACTTATACATGCCTCATGAGCTTAGTTCAACCATGTTACCCCATCAGAACCAAAAATAGAAGATTGTTTTATTTCTTTGATTTGCAAACAATATAATTGTAAACACACACGGTATAGCCTCAAAACATGGTTAAAACTTTCATTTGGATCTCATAGATGGTCAGTCCTTGCATCCATAGCTCTGTTTCCTAATTTGAGAGTGGCTACATTTCTCTAGTCCCATCCTTCAGCTATTTACCAAATCAGTGGCGGGGTGAGGCTTTGTTATCATTTGAGGTGCAGATTGCCCCTTTAAGTAGCTGACAGATCTCCCAACTCAAAGAATTATGAATCGAATTGAGGAGGAGTTGAACAAGTACTGAAGTTGAGATACAGTGCCTGGAGTGTCAATGGGTGAAGAGCCAAACATTAAACCGAGACACGGTTCAATTACGCAAGTCAATCACAATGTTCACAAGTTAGAAAAGACAAGCAATGCCACGAGCTCCAGTATAACGGAAGCTTGGTCGAACCAAATCACTTGTGCATTAACTGGGCACATGCACTCCTTTCTGATAATAAAAAAAAGAATCATCCAGTAGGCTGACTGACTGCAATGAATGAAAAAAAATGTCAGAATCTTTATTTGGGTCAGGCTTGAGTTGGAGAAGCTGGCAGCTAATGACCTACAGGAAATGGAGATCAAAGTGAAGAGGACTATGGGCGGCCATCTTATGGTGCTGATGTGCTTCAGATCAGACTAGCATTGACTTTATCAGTGTACTCCATCTGTGGGATAAAGCTGTTCACTAATCACAACACTATCTATGGTTGTTGGATTTGACATTAGCCAGAAATGGAACTGGTGTGGTTTATGAAGAGTGACAGATTTGTCATAGTTTAGAAGCTGAAATACGGATACAGTAATGTTGTGCTAGTGTAAAATTAGGTCAATGTAGACAAGTACTTGTCTTGTCATGATAAGCTTTTGCTCGAATGAAACTGATGTATTTCACACAAACATGAGGTTTTACCCCTGGTTATGACTTATTTAATATCCACTCAAATATGACTAAATCATGTTCTTTGACTGTCTCTCCACATCTGGGGTTATTGTTTTCTGTGTCTGAAAATCAGGAGTAGACTAACATGCAACCTTTCCCCATGTGGTGGTGTGGCAACTCAAAAGGTCTTTGATATGGGTGTCACATGATGGCAGAGAGCATAATTTAAATGGGTAGATTTAAAAAAAAAAATGAAATCAAATTTTATTTGCCACATGCGCCGAATACAACATTTCACCTTACAGTGAAATGCTTACTTACAAGCCCTTAACCAACAATGCCGTTTTAAGAAAAGTACGTGTTAAGAAAGTATTTACTAAAATAAACTGAAGCAAAAAAAACTTATACAAAAAATGAAAGAAGAAAATAGAAAAATAACAAATAATTAAAGAGCAACAATAAAATAACAGTAATGATGCTACATGCAGGGGATACCGGTACAGAGTCAATGTGTGGGGGCACAGGTTAGTCGATGTAATTGAGGTGATATGTACATATACAGTGGGGCAAAAAAGAATTCAGTCAGCCACCAATTGTGCAAGTTCTCCCACTTAAAAATATGAGAGAGGCCTGTAATTTTCATCATAGGTACACTTCAACTATGACAGACAAAATGAGAAAGAAAATGGAGAAAATCACATTGTAGGATTTTTTATTAATTTATTTGCAAATTATGGTGGAAAATAAGTATTTGGTCAATAACAAAAGTTTAGCTCAATACTTTATTATATACTCTTTGTTGACAATGACAGAGGTCAAACGTTTTCTGTAAGTCTTCACAAGGTTTTCACACACTGTTGCTGGTATTTTGGCCCATTCCTCCATGCAGATCTCCTCTAGAGCAGTGATGTTTTGGGGTGTTGCTGGGCAACACGGACTTTCAACTTTTGGGGTTGAGATCTGGAGACTGGCAAGGCCACTCCAGGACCTTGACATGCTTCATAAGGAAGCCACTCCTTCGTTGCCCGGGCGGTGTGTTTGGGATCATTGTCATGCTGAAAGACCCAGCCACGTTTCATCTTCAATGCCCTTGCTGATGGAAGGAGGTTTTCACTCAAAATCTCACGATACATGGCCCCATTCAATCTTTCCTTTACACGGATCAGTCGTCCTGGTCCCTTTGCAGAAAAACAGCCCCAAAGCATGATGTTTCCACCCCCATGCTTCACAGTAGGTATGGTGTTCTTTGGATGCTACTCAGCATTCTTTGTCCTCCAAACACAACGAGTTGAGTTTTTACCAAAAAGTTATATTTTGGTGTCATCTGACCATATGCCATTCTCCCAATCTTCTTCTGGATCATCCAAATGCTCTCTAGCAAACTTCAGACGGGCCTGGACACTGGCAGGGGGACACGTCTGGCACTGCAGCATTTGAGTCCCTGGCGGCGTAGTGTGTTACTGATGGTAGGCTTTTTTACTTTGGTCCCAGCTCTCTGCAGGTTATTCACTAGGTCCCCCCATGTGGTTTTTGTGATCATTTTGACCCCACAGGGTGTGATCTTGCGTGGAGCCCCAGATCGAGGGAGATTATCAGTGGTCTTGTATATCTTCCATTTCCTAATAATTGCTCCCACAGTTGATTTCTTCAAACCAAGTTGCTTACCTAGCCTGGTGCAGGTCTACAATTTTGTTTCTGGTGTCCTTTGACAGCTCTTTGGTCTTGGCCATAGTGGAGTTTGGAGTGTGACTGTTTGAGGTTGTGGACAGGTGTCTTTTATACTGATAACAAGTTCAAACAGGTGCCATTAACCTGTTGCGACGAGCAATCCCGTATCCGGGAGCGTAATTATAGCCTCAAGCTCATTACCATAACGCAACGTTAACTATTCATGAAAATCGCAAATGAAATGAAATAAAAATATTGGCTCACAAGCTTAGCCTTTTGTTAACAACACTGTCCTCTCAGATTTTCAAAAAATGCTTTTCAACCATAGCTACACAATCATTTGTGTAAGAGTATTGATAGCTAGCATAGCATTAAGCCTAGCATTCAGCAGGCAACATTTTCACAAAAACAAGAAAAGCATTCAAATAAAATAATTTACCTTTGAAGAACTTCGGATGTTTTCAATGAGGAGACTCTCAGTTAGATAGCAAATATTCAGTTTTTCCAAAAATATTATTTGTGTAGGAGAAATCGCTCCGTTTTGTTCATCACTTTTGGCTAAGAAAAAACCCTGAAAATTCAGTCATTACAACGCAAACTTTTTTCCAAATTAACTCCATAATATCGACAGAAACATGGCAAACGTTGTTTAGAATCAATCCTCAAGGTGTTTTTCACATATCTATTCGATGATAAATCACTCGTGGCAGTTTTGTTTCTCCTCTGTTCAAAATGGAAAAATGCACGCACCTGGAGATTACGCAATAGTTTCGACGGAGGACACCGAGCGGACACCTGGTAAATGTAGTCTCTTATGGTCAATTTTCCAATGATATGCCTACAAATATGTCACAATGCTGCAAACACCTTGGGGAAACGACAGAAAGTGTAGGCTCATTCCTTGCGCATTCACAGCCATATAAGGAGACATTGGAACACAGCGCATTCGAAATCTGGCTCACTTCCTGTATGAAATTTCATCTAGGTTTCGCCTGTAGCATTAGTTCTGTGGCACTCACAGACAATATCTTTGCAGTTTTGGAAACGTCAGAGTGTTTTCTTTCCAAAGCTGTCAATTATATGCATAGTCGAGCATGTTTTCGTGACAAAATATCTTGTTTAAAACGGGAATGTTTTTCATCCAAAAATGAAATACTGCCCCCAGAAGTTCAAGAGGTTAATACAGGTAACGAGTGGAGGACAGAGGAGCCTCTTAAAGACGAAGTTACAGGTCTGTGTGAGCCAGAAATCTTGCTTGTTTGTAGGTGACCAAATACTTATTTTCCACCATAATTTGCAAATAAATTCATAAAAAATCCTACAATGTGATTTTTCTGGATTTTTTTTCTCATTTTGTCTGTCATAGTTGAAGTGTACCTATGATGAAAATGTACAGGCCTCTCTCATCTTTTTAAGTGGGAGAACTTGCACAATTGGTGGCTGACTAAATACTTTTTTGCCCCACTGTAGGTAGAGGTAAAGGGACTATGCATTGATCATAAACAGAGTGTAGCAACAGTGTAAAAATGACTGGGGGGGGTCAATGCAAATTGTCTGGGTAGCCATTTGATTAGCTGTTCAAGAGTCTTATGGCTTGGGGGTAGAAGTTGTTAAGAAGCCTTTTGGAGCTAGACTTTGTGCACCAGTACCGCTTGCCGTGCGGTAGCAGAGAGAACCGTCTATGACTAAGGTGACTGGAGTTTTTGACTATTTTTAGAGCCTTCCTCTTACACTGCCTGGCATAGAGGTCCTGGATGACAGGAAGCTTGGCCCCAGTGATGTACTGGGCCATACACACTACCCTCTGTATTGCCTGGCAGTCAGAGGCCGAGCAGTTATGCTACCAGTCAGGATCCTCTTGAAGGTGCAGCTGAATAACTGTTTGAGGATCTGAGAACCCATGCCAAATCTTTTCAGTCTCCTGAGGGGGAATAGGTGTTGTCGTGCCCTTTTCACAACTGTCTTGGTGTGTTTGGACCATGATAGTTCGCTGGTGATGTGGTCATCAAGGAACTTGAAGCTCTCAACCTGTTCCACTACAGCCCCGTCAATGAGAATGGGGGTGTGCTTGGCCTTCTTTTTCCTGTAGTCCACGATCATCTTCTTTGTCTTGATCACATTGAGGGAGAGGTTGTTATCCTGGCACAAAACTGTCAGGTATCTTACCTCCCTATAGGCTGTCTCATCGTTGTAGGTGATCAGGCCTACCACTGTGTCGTCGTTGGCAAACATAATGATGGTGTTGGAATCTTGCTTGGCCATTTAGTCATGGGTGAACAGGTAGTACAGGAGGGGACTGAGCATACACCTTTGAGGGGCCCCCATGTTGAGGATCAGTGTGGCAGATGTGTTGTTACCTACTAGGATCCAGTTGCAGAGGGGGGTGTTTAGTCCCAGGGTCCTTAGCTTAGTGATGAGCTTTAAAGGCACTATGGTGTTTAACGCTGAGCTGTAGTCAATGAACAACATTCTCACGTAGGTGTTCATTTTGTCCAGGTGGGAAAGGGCAGGTTGGAGTGCAATAGAGATTGCGTCATCTGTGGAATTGTTGGGGCTGTATTCAAATTGAAGTGGGTCTAGGGTTTCTGGGATAATGGTGCGATTCAATGTACGATTCAATCTTAAAACATTGATACTTCCTTAATATTAGATTTTCTGCACCAGCTGCACAAATAGACACAGACCCTTGCCTTACAGCTGCAGCTGTTCTGTCTTGCTGATGCATGGAAAATCCAGCCAGCTGTATGTTATTTGTGACGTCGTTCAGTCACGACTCTGTGAAACATAAGATATTACAGTTTTTAATGTCCCGTTGGTAGGATAGTCTTGATCGGAGCTCATCCAGTTTATTATCCAATGATTGCACGTTGGCTAATAGGACTGATGGTGGAGGCGGACTACACACTCGCCATCGGATCCATGTCGGATTTTCTTCATGCTGTTGATTGGGATTTTGGGATTGGGATTTTGGTGCGTGAAGTAAATCCTTCGCATATTACTCATTTAAGAAAAAATCTTTGTCCAGTACGAGGTGAGTAATCGCTGTCCCGATATCCAGAAGCTCGATTCGGTCAAAAAAGACGGCGGCAGAAACATTCTGTTCGAAATAAGACACACAAAATAGCACAATAAGTTAGGAGCCTGTAAAACGGCAGCCATCTCCTCCAGCGCTATTCTGTCAGGTTCTGATCCCAGGTTAATATCCCACTTCTATTACCAATGTAGAAAAGTAGTTAGTATCCCACTTCTGACACCAGTGTATCAGTGTTTAGTATCCCGCTTCTGACACCAACATAGCAAAATCTGTAGAATTACAATTCTAATAATAATGTAAGAAATAGGTTAAATATATTCCACTTCTGACACCAGTGTAGCAAATATGGGGGTAGCTTGACTTAAACCAGCACACGTCAAAGCACAGCACACTTCTGTTATGTCAGGACACTGTAACAGTGTTAGCTGTGGTTGCTACAATACCAATATAATATAAAGTGCCAATTGTAGTGTGGTTTAAGTCGTCTCACGCTTCCAGTGAATTCTGCGTCACTGAATTGAATGACTCCCCTTCTCCTGAAATCTCTTGGTTTGTTTGCTCTCTCCAAAACATGAGTCTGATCAAAGACCCATAAAGTTGCTCAAAACAACATGATCTGCAGAAGTAGCAGAAACAGTTGCCGGGACGACCCACAGCAAACAGCCTGCAGGCAAATATTACCCCGATCCTTCATCTTTAATGGAGGAAACACAAGGCTGCAAGGTGATTTCTACTCTGCTCTTCCGACGGTGCACAGCCACTCACGCTGGACAAAAGCCAAATAACCTGTCTGGGAATGCGGAACACCTCGCCAACAGTCAATGAAATTGCAGGGCGCAAAATTCAATTAACAGAAATCTCATAAATCAAATGTATCAAACATACAAGTATTAAGCACCATGTTAAAGATACAATTCTCGTTAATCCAGCCACAGTGTCTGATTTCAAAAAGGCTTTACAGCGAAAGCTCCACAAACGATTATGTTAGGTCACCACCAAGTCACAGAAAAACACAGCGATTTTTCCAGCCAAAGAGAGTTGTCACAAAAAGCAGAAATATAGATAAAATGAATCACTAACCTTTGATGATCTTCATCAGATGACACTCATAGGACTTCATGTTACACAATACATGTATGTTTTGTTCGATAAAGTGAATATTTATATCCAAAAATCAAATTTTACATTAGTGTGTTATGTTCAGTAGTTCCAAAACATGTGGTGATTTTGCAGAGAGCCACATCAATTCACAGAAATACTCATAATAAACATTGATAATAGATACAACTATTATACATAGAACTTTAGATAAACTTCTCCTTAATGCAACCGCTGTGTCAGATTTTTTTTAAACGTTACGGAAAAAGCATAATCTGAGTATGGCGCTCAGATGAAAAATCAAGCCAAACAGATATCCGCCATGTTGGAGTCAACATTTAGTCAGAAATAGCATTATAAATATTTACTTACCTTTCTTCATCAGAATGCACTCCCAGGAATCCCAGTTCCACAATAAATGTTTGATTTGTTCGATAAAGTTCATAATTTATGTCCAAACACTTTTGTTCGCGCGTTTAGTAAACAAATTGAAACTCACGAGGCGCGGGCAATTCCATCAGGCAATGTCGGACGAAAATTCCGAAAAGTTATATTACTGGTCGTAGAAACATATCAAACGATGTATAGAATCAATCTTTAGGATGTTTTTATCATAAATGTTCAATAATGTCCCAACTGGAGAATTCCATTGTCTTGTAGAAAAGCAATGGAACGAGAGGTAACTTTCTCATGACCACGCGTCACGAGCCTGTGGCTCTCTGCAAGACCTCTGACTCATTCCCCTCTCATTCAGCCCCCCTTCATAGTAGAAGCATCAAACAACGTTCTAAAGACTGTTGACATCTAGTGGAAGCCTTAGGAAGTGCAAGATTACCATTATCCCACTGTATCTCCAATAGGGGATGAGTTGAAAAACTACAAGCCTCAGATTTCCCACTTCCTGTTTGGATTTTTTCTCTGGTTTTTGCCTGCCATATGAGTTCTGTTATAATCACAGACATCATTCAAACAGTTTTAAAAACTTCAGAGTGTTTTCTATCCAATACTAAAAATATGCATATATTAGCATCTGGGACTGAGTAGGAGGTAGTTTACTCTGGGCACGCTATTCATCCAAAAGTGAAAATGCTGCCCCCTAGCCCAAACAGGTTTTAATGAGAGCGTTCCTTTTCTCCTGCATCACGTGGGAAAGAGGACATGCACTCAACAGCCCAAATTATCCTCCCCACTCGCTATGTTTCTCTGCACTCCTTAAATTATTTATCAGGTCTTAAGATTCAGTGAAACATTGGTTTAATACGGACACACCACACGTAAACAGCCTCGTAGAGTCATTGAATTGCTAGTTTGCGTTGAGCTTTTTCTTCTACTCTCTCTTTCCAACATAGGAGATGTTGGGTGTAGTGGAAGCCCTGACAACATCATGCAACTCTTAAACTTTATTGTGAACTCTAAACCTGTGAATGTATAGTCTTTTTTCTCTCTCTTAATCTAAAATGTATTGTGATATCCCTACATCTTAAAAGCCCAAAGGATGTATGTCTCAACTCAAGCCTGCATTTGGTACCTCCCTTCTTTGCCCTGTTCAGATTAAACCATCCGTTCTGCATTGTCTGTAATGTGTGTGTGTGTGTCTGTGTGAGAAGCCTAGTCCTGACAGCATAGGGCTACAGCTCACTAGCTTCTTCTCCCAGAGCAGTCGCCACTTAACTAGGCCTATTTTGTTTGGCCGATCCTCTTCTACTTTACCATTTTATAATCCTCAAATGGAATCTAGTTAAAATGAAACATTTTTACTTTCGGCACTACCCGTCGCAGATGAGAGGGAATCTCCGTGTTAGACGATTATAATGTCACTCCCATGATCCTCGGCGCCCATTTTAATTGTAAATCATGGCCTCGTGATGCGTCAAAGGATGTCGGTCCTAGGCAATTAAATGGCAGAATATAATAGAACAAATTATTGCCTGTCAGACTTTGAACAACACAGTCGGTATTGGAATTACACTTAATCATCATGTGCATTAGAGGTATCATTGGAATCCTGCTTAAAGATGAACATGAAACTGACTGCATTATTAAAACCTCTTATTGTGATGGCCATTTATTTGCGGGTTACTGTTCAACAAGTAAAGTTTTCGTCAAACACGGAATAATTAAAAGCCTGCATCATCCTAAATCTATCAAGCAAATAAACCAAATTGTGAAAAATTGCTAATTTTCCTTTACTTGGGAAATACTTAAAATTGCAACATTTTCCAGAGTATTTTATAGGAGAGAAGGCGAATATTAAATAGTTTTAACCAACAAGGAGATGAGACCCCTTTTTGCATAATAAATGTATCCATATAAACGAGGGTACATTCTCACTAGTAAAACTACTAATCTGTTTTAAATCAGACTTTAACTTTTGGCTTTGGAAGGGATCGTTTCATTTCTGCTCATTGGGACCGAAACAGATGCCACTTGCTCATCGTTTAAAAACCGAGAGGAGATACGATTGATAATGAAAAAGTGTCCCACATTCACAAAATATGGTGTTATTTCAGGATAGGGTAAATATTTTGTCAGTTTGTGATATTGTATCATATGTCATTTTGTAACGGCTTTTGTGAGGAGTTGATAAGACACTTGAGCAAGTGTATGAATGTTTGAGAAACATATGATAAAAAACAAAATACTATTTTGAATGCCTTGTCATACACTCATTTGACAGAAGATCACATAAATGATTATGATAAGCTTTGTGGCATGCACTGTCTAAGACAGGTCTCTTTTCAAAAGAGCCCACCTCGCTGCAATACAAATAGGTCCTTCAATGTGTCTAATTCAGCTTCTTATTATTCAATTGGAGCAAATGCGATTGAGCTATTAGATTTGTTATTCTTTACTTAAGCAATAAGACACGAGGGGGTGTGGTATATGGCCAATATACCACGGCTACGTGCTGTGCTTATGCACAACGCAATGTGGAGTGCCTGGACACAGCCCTTAGCCGTGGTATATTGGCCATAAATCACACATCCCCGAGATGCCTTATTGCGATTATCAACTGGTCATCAACTTAATTAGAGCAGTAAAAATAAATGTTTTGTCATACCCGTGACATATGGCCTGATATACCTCGGCTGTCAGCCAATCAGCATTCAGGGCTCGAACCACCCAGTTTATCATTCAAATGAACACACTGTCACTTAAATTAGGTAGAGGAAAAGGTTAACTGTATCTTTATGCCCTGGAGCAGTACATTGAGCTCTTATTTCACTTGGACAATTTGATGTAGTTGAGGTATTCATCGTAATTCTTGGGAGAATGGAAGTAAAGTGGACTTTGTATTAATTCATGCTCTCGTAACTGCTCCAACATATGAGTTTTCTTGCGTGCATCCATGATATTCAACTGCTTGACACCCCAATAAGTCACGGCTCCTGGTGCTCTTATCTTCGTCCCCCCTATGATGCGAGTAAAATAGGTTACCTTACACGCTGATAAAACAGTTGCTGTTACAATGAAACATTGTCTGTTAAAGACCATCTCACTGTACGATTCTTCCAGGGCCAAATGTTGCAAGCTTGGAATGGAATGCAGATTTAGTTTTGAGGGAATTAACTGTTTCTCTCATACCCATATTCAGAAGAGAGTATTCATAGCAAGTGTTTCCAAACTTTCGTCAAACTCTTGTTACCAAACGTTCATCTAACTCTGAACTGAACCGGGGACATTTTTCAAACCTACTCTATTTTCCTTCCTAAAAGCCTGCATGGACACCCTAGAAGACTTTCCTTCAGAATTGGAACACCTTTTGTTTCTCCTCTGCTGCCTCTACAGGTACTCAGCCGCCAATCACCATCTTCCAGAGACTTCATTAGCCACAAAAGCACCTCTCACACGGGACACGTACTGTACTAGGCACAGGCTAACTACTGTTGTCTCGGAGAATCAGCTAAGCTCACTGATTGTAATTGCATGTTAGCTGTAGGGCGTGATTTGCATGTGATGACAAAGGGCAGTTCAGGATGATGATGATTTATTTAAAGGTTTTTAAAAAGCCATGCCATGATGGAAAGAGAACTCTAGCCAAACGTTAATAACCCCTGAAAGTGTGGTACACCGTCTGTAATTACAGTCTAAATCTGTTAATTGTAATCAGTAATGATAAAGTCAATCATATGTTTCTGTACTTGTTTGACTTTAGCTTGTATGGGTATTTAGTCCATAGTACGGCCATAATTATGTCTCAATTATGCAAACCCATGAAAACCATTTCATTTTTTTTCATGTGGACTGTTGTGCTTAATTGCTATGTTCCCTGGTATAAGGAATAGGTCAGTGGTTCCTAAACTTTCTTTTTGTGTCGAGACCCCTTTTGTTATAGAACATTTACCAGGGACCCTCTCATAATATCAGAACACAACTCCTACTGTATAGTGTAATAAAAATAGCACTACACAAGCCCCCGTCCTGGCATCAGAAAGAACATTTTGCCGTTTTAAAGCTAATGTCCTGCAATTCTATACATTTTGCCTTCGGGCAGAGAGAACATTTTGCAGTTTTAAAGCAATTGTTTTTGCAATTCTACACATTTTGCCAAGGGGAAGGGATTTTTTGTTGTTGTACAGTTTTATAGCTTAAATTACAGTACAGTGGATTTATGTTCAAAACAACAAAGTTTGGGGGAATACAAGAAGAGTTGAGTTGGGGGGGGAGTAGAATTGATGGAGTACTGAAGATACCAATATCCCTTTGAGCCTCCCAGGCCCATGTGCATCTAAGGGAACATAAATGATGATTAATAATATTACATTGTATTGTATTGAACCCCCTTAACTTTTTTCCACAGATCCCTGGTCAAAAATGTGATGCTAGCAATAAACAATTAAATGTAAAAACATTTTTTTAATACATCAATTGTGTGGACACCTTGCAGTACCTCCGCGGACGCCACTTTGGGAACCCCTGGTATAGGTCATGAAGCTTTCTACTAAGCACATTGCCTCTTCACTTTATATCACATTGCTTCAAATCTCTCTCTGTAACACTACAGTATCTGTTCTGAATGATGGGGCACTGTGACAATGCCGTGTTTTACGTGTGCCATTTACAATATGCATAATGTATTTAAAGTAATGGGGTGTGCCACTCTTTGTGATGTCTGAATGACTTCGCTCTTAACACACCGGTGACTCCAGTGTGATTGTTCCCTCTCTGTCAAAACTAATGGTTCAACTGCCTGGTTACCTGGATGTCCCCTTCTAAGTTACACTTAACTTCTACCTGGTACAGCCAGTCTTCCCTCTGAGCCTGGTTCCTCTCAACGTTTCTTCTTCAGGAGTTATTTATGGGGGGACACAATCCCTTGGTCAGAAGACACATTTCCCTTGTTCGCTGTAACACATAGAATAGAATGTAACTTTATTTTCCGTCTCTTAGTGTTCCTAGATAAACTTTTCGGTTTGGGATTGGGCCGCAGGGTTAATTTGCAGTCTAAATATCTTTGTGTGTTTTGTAGTATTTTAATCTGTATCCTTTCACTGAGTTCCTGCATTTCAAAGAATGTGAAAGCAAGGCAAGAAGGAAGTTGATATTTTAATTGATTTATATTCCGGTAACTTTTGGATCATGGAGGCGACTAATACGCACACCAAATGACTCTTACTTTAAACGCAGTGAAAACAACATTTGGGTTTATTGGCCGTGTTTTCAACAAATTCTTCAGTTTCCCAACTCTGGACTTTGAAGTTCAAGTTTCCTCTCTCCATCTGTAGCACCACCACTCCATGGCTCTTTTCCTCTCTTTAAGTATGTGTTGCTTACTATTAGTTCTGGAATATCCCAGAAATTTTCCATAAGCACAAAAAGCTTCTTTCTCTCAAATGTTGTCCTCAAATTTGAGCAAAATCCCTGTTAGTGAACATTTTTCCTTTGCCAAGATCCATCCACCTGACAGGTGTGACTCATCAAGACTCTGATTAAACAGCTTGATCATTACACAGGTTCACCTTGTGCTGGGAACAATAAAAGGCCACTGTAAAATGCGCAGTTTTGTCACAGAACACAATGCCACAGATGTCTCAAGTTTTGAGGGGCGCATTCAATTTGCATACTGAATGCAGGAATGTCCATCAGAGCTGTTACCAGAGAATTGTATAATCATTTCTATACCATAAGATGCCACCAACGTCATTTTAGAGAATTTGGCAGTGTGTCCAACCGGCCTATGCCCTCCCACGCCCACCCATGCCCGCGCTCCTGCCCAGTCAGGTTAAGTCCATAGATTAGGCCCTAATAAATTCATTTCAATTTACTAATTTCCTTATATGAACTGTAACTCACTAAAATCTTTGAAATGGATGCATATTGTGTTTATATTTTTCTTCAGTGTATATATACATTGAGTGTACAAATTTTAGGAACACCTTCCTAATAATAAGTTGCACCCCTTTTTGCCAGCCTCAATTCATCGGGGCATGGACCATGCAAGGTGTCACAGGGATGCTGGCCCATGTTGACTCCAATGCTTCTCACAGATGTGTCAAGTTGGCTGAATGTCCTTTGGGAGGTGGAACATTCTTGATACACATGGAAAACTGTGTGAAAAAACCCAGCTGCGTTGCAGTTCTCGACACACTCAAACCAGTGCACCTGGCACCTACCACCATACGCCGTTCAAAGGCACTTAAATCTTTTGTCTTAGCCGTTCACCCTCTGAATGGCACAAATACACAGTCCATGTCTCAATTCTCTCAAGGCTTGAAAATCATTCATTAACATCTCTCCTCTCCTCCGCTTCATCTACACCAACTTGAAGTGGAATTAACAACTAAAAGCAAGAAGGGATCCTAATGTTCACCTGGTCAGTGTACAGTACCAGTACAATCACCTGTAAAGCAGCCCATACCATCACACCTCCTCTTCCATGCTTCATGGTGGGAACCACAAATGCGGGGATCATCCATTCGCCTAGTCTGCATCTCCCAAAGACACGGCGGTTGGAGCCAAAAATCTCATCAGACCAAAGGACCGATTTCCACGGGTCTAAAGTCCATTGCTCGTGTTTCTTGGCCCAAGCAAGTCTCTTCTTCTTATGGGTGTCCTTTAGTAGTGGTTTCTTTGCAGCAATTCGACCATGAAGGTCTGACTCACGCAGTCTCCTCTGAAAAGTTGATGTTATGATGTGTCTGTTACTTGAACTTATTTGGGCTGCAATCTGGAATGAGTAAATGTGTCCAATAAGTAAATGTGACTGGTACTGTTTGTCATTGAAAGACCGGGTGTTCCTAATGTTTTATACAGTCAGTGTACTTTTGAGTTTTTACTCATGTCTGCATTAACTCGTTAATTTAGTGTTATCTGTGTAAAATGTGTTAAACGCTTGTTACAAGTGCTAACAGTGTCAAAGTGTACCTAGCGGTACCTTTTTTCTCTAGCACTTCCTGGAGCGAGAAGTAGCTGTGCCCGAAAAAGAACAGGCCTCAGCCAGTAGAAGAGAAGAGGCAGTTGAACACTCACATACGCGCTAACGATAAATTGCTACAGCCGCATCGGTCGTACAGTGTGAGGAATCCCCACCCCTCTGAATAATATAAGTAGTGGTTTGACTTGCTTTGAGACAGTTCCCAAAAAAACATCTGTTTCTTTTCAATGGGGGAGGGGGATTTGTCGAGAGACAAATAAACTGTCTGTCGCGCGCGTACATCCTTGCTCATATCAACTTTCCTTTGCTCGTGGGACAGGTTGAAATTATGGAGGGAAGAGTGGGAGGGGTGGGGAAAGACGAAGGCCCTTGTAGCTCAATCGCCATTGTGCGGAATCATTCAGAGCTTATGTTCGCCTAGCACCCGGGCACAATGACTCCTATCGTGCACCCTTATCTGCGCCTTCTTGAATTACTTTACCATCTTGATCGACCTGAGATGCATCATTTAAATGCAAGTTATGATTAAAAGCCTGTTACTGTCAACCCCTCAGAGAACAAATAACAAATACCCCCTGTTTTTGCGGTGAAAAAAGGAAAAGATGACAGCTTAAAAAATATATGAAATTACACAGTGGGGCCAGGAAAGAGCGACGGAATTTATTGAGCTGAAATGTGTTGTGGGGAGATTTAGGAAGTGAACCCCGAGGGGGGTGGATGAAGTTAATGACTGATTAACAACAGCAATTATAAGATGAGGGGAAGGTATGTAATTAAAATTTCACCGCTCGCCTGTCAAGTGCGTATGTCAGCCCATTGTGCAGCCTTGTTAAAAAAACACAGGAAAAAGAAACCGCCACTTACTTCCAGGGCTTGGCTGAGAGGATCGAGTGGGAGTGATGGGAGTGTGGGTGAACGCTCGCGCGTAGACACGGAGCTCTTGAAGGCTGTAACTCAACATTTTAAGAGATGCACCCTTCGTTAGAAGTTCACAGGCATGCTTTTTGTGTTGACAGTCTTTGGCACAGGATATTTGGCAGTCAGGGAATCATTTTACTTAATTAATAGCATGCATATTTTAAGGAGGAATACACTATTCAAGCTCAGCAAAGTGGAAAGAGCGAAAGATTTAGTGGGATGGAAAGGTGGAGGGACTTAATTTGTGCATTCAATTTGAGAGAGACTTCCACAGTGCCAGCAAGGGACATGAGATCTCAAGAGAGTCCGAGTTAAATAAAAACAAAAGACAACGGCGGGGAGAGAGGTTATAACGTGTCTTTCAGGTGACATACACCCAATCGAATACCATGCTGTCTTTTAACGCAGGCAACCATACATTTTACAGAAGGGGGAGGGTTTCAACGTTTAGCAATCTTTATACCAGCACACAGCAAGTGGTGAGGGCCTCTTTAGAATTCACAGAGGCCATTTAAGAAGGCTCACCACACAGAGGCCAAGCAAACAGCCAGCACGCAGAGATGCAGACATACAGGCGAAGGATCTGCCAACGGTGGCCTAGTATCTGCTGGCAGTTTTTAATAGACTTCCTGCTGCTTGACAGGATTTCCATGTGGCTTTGCAGGGGAGGATCATGGGATACCATGGAGGAAAGTGGGTGGGTTTCTGTGAGCTTGTAGTGGAATAATGGAATAATCCATGAGGTTTACTGTTCAAATGTGTGAAGGTGACACGTTCTGACATGAATGTAGTTTATAGGTGCAGTATTGAGTGTTAAGGATAAGTTTTAAGGTAAGGTGGATGGACAAAGTTGTATTCTATTAAATTCTAAGTGATTAGCAGTATTTACGCTTTATTGCAGCAAGATTGAGCATCAGAAAGGCGTAAATTGAAAGATGTCCCGAGGTGACGGTGTCATTTTATGATTGGATTGTAGAGAGAAGCAGTATTAAAAAAGAGTTAAAATGGTGTTTTATTCCCTGGGGGGGGGGGGGTAAATATGGTACAAAATCATTTATGGTTGTTGTCTTCTAATTCAAGCGTTAAAGTTGACACCCACTTAACTCTAAAAGTCTAAGCCTTTGAAAGGGTGGGCGGGGGGCGCGGGGGGGGGGGGGGGGGGGGGGGGGGGGGGTTCTACTAAAATATGGCATTGTTTTAAGATGGTCATACCATGGATCATTTAGATATATGATTTTGAATTTTAGGACTCCTGTAGGAGTCAACCACAAAAAAAGTGTAAAACCATTATTTGATATAATCCTGATTTTGGCCTTCACTACTACAGCCCATTAGAAGAAGAAAAACTGATGGATTTAAATGTGTCTGTCCTGTATCTAGGAGATATAAGAAAGTTAATATATAAAAAAAATATAGTTTTTTGGACACATATATAAACCCCCCTTTTTTTTTTGTTATCACAAAAATATCTCCAAATTCAGCTCCATTCGCTTCGAATCAAACCAAAAATTTGTCAAAATAAATTCAGCAATTGCATCCTTCTCTCTCTCTCATCCCCTGCTTTTTTTTATCAAGCCCTTCTTTTTTCTTTCACAAGTGTTGCATGAGCGATTGCACTGTCATATCATTTGCTGTCGGCGATAACCCCTTTTGGGTTGCGTCTGCATTTGATGAAAAACAAATATATGCATGTTTTTGCTGTACACACCCAGAGCAGTGGGTCTATAGCCTGGGGACAGTGATGCGGTGGTTGACCTTCCGAGCGCTTAAGGTCGTTGTGTGGGGAGAGGGGGGGTCAGATAGGCTAGTTGACAACATGGCCAATCCTGTCATTGTTTGCCACTGCGACAGAAACTAAATATGTTTGTGAGGGCAAGTGCCACCGCTGTACTCAAAATAATATATATAATGTAATTAAGCAATAAGATCCAAGGAGGTGTTGCGTTGTGCATTAGAAGAGCCCTTAGCCGTGGTATATTTGTCATATATTGCAAACCCCCGAGGTGCCTTATTGCTATTATAAACTGGTTACCGTAATTAGAGCAGTAAAAATACATGTTTTGTCATACCCGTGGTATACGGTCTGATATACCACGGCTGTCAGCCAATCAGCATTCAGGGCTCGAACCACTCAGTTTATAATAGAATATAATTCATATACAGTGGGGTCCGCAATTATTGGCACCCTTTATAAAGATAAAATAAATCATTCAAATACTGAGCTATATTGAATGCTACATTTTTAAAATGATTATTTTATACTAATAACAATACAATTGCGAGAAGAGAAGAGGAATCAAGGAAAAGGAATTGGTCAAAATTTGACAGCCCTGTTTTCAATACCATTCAATAGCTCGCCTATCGGCACTGAGTCTCTTTCAAAAATGTTTTATGAGTTACAGAAAACATTGGGGATCTTAGACCATTCCTCCATACGGAATCCTTCCAGATCCTTGATATCCTCCTTGATATCCTTCGACTGCCCTGTTTAATTTAAACCACAGGTTTTCAATGGGTTTCAAGCCCGGAGACTGAACTGTCCATTGCAAAATTTAGATTTTGTGGTCAATGAACCATTTCTTTGTGGATTTTGATGTGTGCTTGGGGTTATTGTTCTTGTTGGAAGATCCACTTGCGGCCAAGTTTCAGCCTCCTAGCAGAGGCAACCAGATTTTTGGCTTAATTGTCCTGGTACTTGGTAAAGGGCCCCAGGACCAGTGGAAGCAAAATAGCCCCATAGCAAAAAATATCTACCATCATATTTTACAGTACGAATGGGGATATTTTCTGCTTTTGCATTTTCATTTTGACGCCAAACCCATCAAATCAAATCACATTTTATTTGTCACATGCACCAAATACAACAGGTATTACAGTGAAATGCTTACTTACAAGCCCTTAACCAACAAAAACAAAAGTACAGAAATAAAAGTAACAAATAATTAAAGAGCAGCAGTAAAATAACAATAGCGAGGATATATACAGGGTTTTACCGGATATATACAGGGTGTACCGGATATATACAGGGTGTACTGAGTCCAATGTGCGGGAGCACTGGTTAGTCAAGGAAATTGAGGTTATATGCACATGTAGGTAGAGTTATTAAAGTGACTATGCATAGATAATAACAGAGAGTAGCAGCATCAGTGTAAAAAGAGGGAGGGGGGCAATGCAAAGAGTCTGGGTAGTCATTTGATTAGATGCTCAGGAGTCTTATTTGTAGAAGTCTCTTGGTACCGCTTGCCGTGCGGTATCAGAGAGAACAGTCTATGACTAGGGTGGCTGGAGTCTTTGACCATTTTTAGTGCCTTCCTCTGACACCGCCTGGTATAGAGGTCCTGGATGGCAGGAAGCTTGGCCCCAGTGATGCACTGGGCCGTACGCATTACCCTCTGTAGTGCCTTGCGGTCGGAGGCCGAGCAGTTGCCGTACCAGGAAGTGATGCAACCCATCAGGATGCTCTCGATGGTGCAGCTGTAGAACCTTTTGAGGATCTGAGGACCACTGGTATGCTTGGCCAAAGATATCTATTTTCATGTCATCCAACAAATGTAAATGCCTGGATTTTGCTAACCGGCCCTGGCACTTGGATTGGAACTGGTGTTTTGGTCAGATGACATGTATAATGATTATGATGGGAGACAGAGTGCTGGTTTCAAGCGCAGGGCGCAGCAGGTGTTTATTTAGTAAAGGACCACAGGAGGAGGCAGGTGGCAGGGTCCAGGGACAGGCAGAAGGTCATACACAGGGATTCCAAAAAGGTAACAGTACAGGCTGGGAAAAATAACGTAGTCCGGGAGATCAGGCAAGAGGTTGATGACAAGAAATCTGATAGCAAAAGAACAGGCAGGGAATAGGCAAAAAAAAGTTGGTAGTGAGGATGGCCAAAAACTATGATACACAGGAGGACTAATACAGAAATGAACAGCACTCTGAATATAATGTGTACAAAAACAAACAATACCTCACAATGATGGGGTGTAAAGAACTGAACTAAATAGTGTGAGTAAATGACGTACAGGTGTGTGAACAGGTGATCAGAATTCAGTTGATTGGGATCTGGAGTGTGAGCTGCATTCAGGGGATCTATGTGTTTGAGAGTGTGAGCTGGAAAGTGGGTTGGAAAGTGAGCTGCGTTCAGGGGATCTATGTGTTTGAGAGTGTGAGTCGGAAGCAGACGTTACAACATGAAAATAGAGCTCTTTGGCCATGGACCTTACTCCTCCTCAGTTGATAATACTAGCCCTTTCGCCATCCCTCTTCGTCTTGATATACTTCAGTGGTGTTAGTGCCTTATGCATGCACACTATGCACACGCTGGACTCTACCCACACACACACACACACACTTACACATTACACATACACACAGACACACAGACACACACACACACACACACACACACTCATCACATATGCGGCTGCTACTGTCTATTATCTATCCTGTTGTCTAGTCACTTTACACCTACCTACATGTACATATCTACCTCAATTTCCTTGTGCCCCTGCACAATCGACTCGGTACTGGTACCCTGTGTATATAGCCAATCAAAAATGAAATAATAATAATAGAAAAAAATAGCAACACAAGGAATTAATACACCGTATTTCATTTTTTGATTGTATTCTTGATTGTTGGGAAGGGCCTGTAATAAGTAAGCATTTCACTGTTAGTTTACACCTGTTGTTTACAAAGCATGTGAAGTTGAGCTCTGATACAACATGCCTTGATCAGGGTGGACCACCTGTCTCCTGGAGTACTACTGGTTGTGCAGGCTTTTGTTGTAGCCCAAGACCACATACAACAGAACGAATGCCGTCCTCTTGAATCAGAGTGTGCAGAGAAAATGGGGAAGCTGAATGTGACAGAGGCAAAGGGTATGGGCGAAGGACAAACAAGCCCCTGGGGCCATAGATGCGAGGAGACTATGATAAAGCTCAGATACAACCCTAAAAAGATGACTTTGTGTTATGCTAGCCAGACCGGAGAAGGGACACCTCTCTAACCCTGATAAACTGCCTCCTTGGTGATCACCCACTGACTCTTGAACAGTTTAGGAGTACAACAGACGAAAATTACGCTTGGAGTGAAGGAAGATAAACTGTAGTGTCTGGTTGTGTGTTGATTCCTTATCTATTTTAAAAGCCAAATGATAGGGATAGATGTTTAAGTTATGTTGCCCGATGGCGTGTGTTTTAGTTGTAAGCATGGCGAGGTCAAAATTGACTCACATGGATTAAAACCCTGTTGAAAATGTAGGCTAGGTCATAGTCCTTTCTTGGGATGTGTAGTTATGACTAAGAACATGGACCCCAACCCTTAATCCTCCTGCAGATACAAGTGTAGAGGACTGTATGAAAGCTACAATGGACTGACCAGACTCAGTCATCAAGCCTCGGTGCAAATTGGACCTTGTGCATTAAAAATAGCATACTGCTGTAATTGTGTAGTTCTCCAAAATCATTCTAATTGTATGAGGTAATCTAAAATAAATAATATTGGGGGGGAAACATTACAAAAAAATAATTAAAGATATGTTGCTTTCTGTCTAATAGATATTCTTTAATGTAAGTTCTGGACTGACTAGTTTATGTTTCTAAGCAATTTGGTAACACAAGAAGCTCTCAAACTTCAAACTTGCAATGAAAAGCAGAAATACTAACTTGCTAGCACACAGTTTCACAGTTTTATTTGTGGCTTCTATACTAGCCAGCACATCTCAATTATGCCTTCTTCTTTCACACCTCCATTGGCCCTTGCTACTCTCATAAGTCTACAATATGTTCAGTAGCTGAGGTGCTAACACGCCATAACACTTCAGTGGAACGTGGAGATATACTGCTCCCCCCAAACCCAAGAGACTCCCACTCTTCCATGGGATAATTGGTCAAGCCTTGTCTTCCCTCCCCTTAATTGAGGCACAGTATTTGCACAAATTGTATGTTCTTTTGCCTCAAATAGTAAGGCAAAATAACATATTTAAGTTTCTTCTCCCTTTTTTTTCTCTTAGAAAAAAAGGAAAAGTTAAATAAATGATAAGGGGAAAGGAATGAGATCTCCTTTGAAAGACATGCAATTATTTCCCAATTAAGGAAAGTTGTGGTGGACTTGATGATGTTGGATTGTATTTGGACGAATGTGCTCAGTAGATGGCGCCAGTACACTACATAGCGCCACATACACTACATCTCATTACAAAATCATGGGCATTAATATGGAGTTGGTCCCCCCTTTGCTGTTATAACAGCCTCTATTCTTCTGGGAAGGCTTTCCACTAGATGTTGTAACATGCAGGGAATTTCTTCCATTCAGCCACAGGCATTAGTGAGGTCGGGCACTGATGTTGGTCTATTCGTCCTGGCTCGCAGTCGGCATTCCAATTCATCCCAAAGGTGTTCGATGGGGTTGGGGTCGGTCAAGTTTGATGCGGAAGAACTTGACTGTGCATGCCAGTCAAGTTCTTCCTCAACGATCTTGACAAACCATTTCTGTATGGACCTCGCTTTGTGCACGGGGGCATTGTCATGCGGAAACAGGAAAAGGCCTTCCCCAAACTGTTACCACAAAGTTGGAAGCAATTCTGTGTTGGAATCACAGAATTGTATGCTGTAGCGTTAAGATATCCCTTCACTGGAACTAAGGGGCCTAGCCCGAACCATGAAATATAGCCCCAGACCATTATTCCTCCTCCACCAAGCTTTACAGTTGGCACTATGCATTCGGGCAGGTAGCGTTCTCCTGGCATCTGCCAAACCCAGATTAGTCCGTCGGACTGGCAGATGGTAAAGCGTGAATAATCACTCCAGAGAACGCGTTTTCACTGCTCCCGAGTCCAATGGCGGCAAGCTATACACCCCTCCAGCTGACGCTTGGCATTGAGCATGGTGAGCTTAGGCTTGTGTGCGGCTGCTTGGCCATGGAAACCCATTTCATGATACTCCCGACGAACAGTTTTTGTGTTGACATTGCTTCTAGAGGCAGTTTGGAACTCTGTAGTGAGTATTGCAACCGAGGACAGACAAGGACAGACAATTTATATGCACTACTCGCTTCAGCACTCGGGCAGCACCGTTCTGTGCGCTTGTGTGGCCTACCACTTTGTGGCTGACGTTTCCAATTCACAATAACAGCACTTACAGTTGACCGGGGCAGCTCTAGCAGGCCCGAAATTTGTTGAACTGACTTGTTGGAAGGTAGCATCCTATGATTTTGCCACATTGAAAGTCACTGAGCTCTTCAGTAAGGGCCATTCTACTACAATGTTTGTCTATCCAGATTGCATGGCTGTGTGCTCGATTTTATACACCTGTCAGTCCACTCATTTGAAGGGGTGTCCATATACCTTTGGCCAAGTAGTGTATGTACTGTACAACTTTCCAAAATATGTATGTCTGTCCCTTAGAGGGATTTCTGATTTGATAATACAGTTCTCATAGAACATACTGGATACTTGGAATAAACAAACAACAATAAACAGCATACATCAGGTATTATTAATGTTTATTGTACAATTCATGTTTCTGTCCTCAAATGTTATTTTCACTGTAGTTGTAGTTGTATACAGTTATCGCATGTCACACATTTATAAACATATTTAAGAGTGGTAAAAGCAGAAAGAACCTTGAGTTATATAATTCGAAAATACAGTAAAGGTGTTAATTTCACTATGCTGAAGAAGGAAAAACATAATTCAGTGGAAATTGTAAACGGCAAAGAAAACATGAATTAAGAGATGTGTAATTAGAATTTTGAGATAATTGCTGTCATTCCTGTTCCAATGCATGTAGTTTGAATGATTTTAATAGAATTGTATGCATAGAAAACAAAGTTTATTTGTTCTCTCTCAGTTCATCCATTTAAATCAATAAAAACTGAGCTCCACCCTGATGAACACCATTGCACCAGAGTCCATCTCCTTCTTGCTTCTTGAACCGGGAGCGGGGAAGCAATGGAGTCTCGAGTCCCTCCCGACACTACTTTGACTGGGCTGCTGCGGGGTCCCTGGAGGGGTGGTGGAGGTGGTCACGCACTTGCTTTCCCTTAGACACCTCCGCTGGTGTAGTACAGTGCTGATGTAGCCTACTGCCCACTAGCCGTCACAGAGTAGGAGAGAGGAGGACAGCCATGCCGAGAGGGCAATTACAATAAGGACAAAGACCACAGCATAATGAGTCCCCAATGCTAGTTTAATAAAGAGGAGTAGGGGGGTAATATTAGCAGGGCTGATAATGACGTGTGTTGTATGGTTTCCTAGACCCTACCTTACAGGCTTGAGAGGTCTGGACTGGAGTTAAATTGCCGATGGCTGTGTACGTTCCCCCTTCAAATGAATCCACCATTCAGTCAATGAAATAAATCAATGAAACACATGACCATGGGGTTTTACGGAAATCCATTTTACCGTATGCATTTCACAGGATGACGCCAACATAGAGAGATACTGCTTCTCACAATTTGATATGTAGACGTCATTTTATTCTAAAATACAGATAATGTGATTTATCTAATAGATTTGGCAGAAACCTTGCGGTTCTGATTTTTTTTTTATATATGTAATGTTTATGCTTGTTTTATTTGCAGATTTTTGTTACCCACGGTCTTCACAAATGGTTGGATACAGACATTGATAATGTGAGTATAAGGATATTCTTTATATATGGATATTCTTTATTCACAATACTGAACATTATATACAAGCATAGAATCTGAACAGAAATATTCCTATTTGTGTATTAAACAAATGTTTAGTTAAATGTGCTTGGGAATTAGGGTCTTATTTCAAAAGGTCTATTCACACTATATTGGTAAAGAGAAGGAACAATGATTTTAAACACTCCAATGTTCACATGCATCACTTGAAAGCAGCACAAACTCTTAAAAGGCCAACACAATATGTGTGGCGTGGATAAATGTTTCTATGAATGTCTGTCTGTCTGTCTGTCTGTCTCGATCAGTTGAGAACGATTCCTGGCTGGATTTCCACAGTGTTCCAGTTATCTCCCAACGGATCCAGGAACTCCGGCCGCTCTCTCGCTCACTCTCGCTTTCTCTCTCGCTCTGTGGCTGAGATGAAGCCTTGGAGACACTGGCCAGATCAGATAACTTGCGCACACACACACACACACACACACACACACACACACACACACACACACACACACACACACACACGCTACGAGAACCTATTCAAATCAGTGTGTAGTGGATGAATAGTATCAGATAGACATGTTAACACTGATAACCCTGCAGACAAACAAACACAAAAAGCTGGCCTAGCAGAATATCAGGGACTTATTTTAGCAACATGCAAATAAGATGAACAAATTATTTATTTAGTGATTATATTTTAAAGATCGAAAAACAGAAGCCTCAGTACTATTTCTATTTTTTAAACCATATTCGTGATATTAAAAAACGAATTGAATAAAAAAATGTTAAATATATATATTTGCTGTAAAGTCATAAGAGGGTATTTATAGCACATTTGTCTGAAATGAATTATTAGTTGTTAACATTATTGTTACTATTATTGTTATTATCTTGAGTAAAAAAACACATTTTAATACTGGTAGTAGCAGCAACATTTCAAAGCTTTACACATTTGAAAATCAGACTCGCGTTTGCCTAATTTCTTTAATCACAGATATTAAAACCTCAGAAGGAATCACACTCATAAATTATTCCTTGCAATCGCATAAACCTACCTCAGCAAGGGCTCGTCCCAGTATGACAGAAAGCTTTCCCCCCTCTTACTCTCTTTTGCTCCTTCTCTCTCAGATCAATGTGGGATTAAGGGTGATTACATGCACACCCTTTGGGACACTTTATTCCAATGAATTAGCCGAGTGAATGAGCAGCCGCACCGCGACAGAAGAGTATTTTGTACCAGGCCATATAAATTATGCATATTCCGTAGATATTAACCTCGCCTGATCATCTTTTTATCATTAGAATATTGAGAGGGGGGAGAAGGGATTATTAATTGCCCTCATTGTGTAGTTGTCTTCCCTAAACTGCTCTGGTACAGTATGTGGCCAATGAGAGCTATTAATTGGTGTTTTCTTTATTTGATGGTAGGACGATATTTCATGAAATACTGTATAAGCACTCAAATAAACGACATACACATCATAACAATTTGTACTATATATATGATAACTTTTGATTACTATGATCCGATGTATATATATGTCGTAGAATTGACTTGCATTTCTTACCCAGTGAAAGATTATTTCATGACGGTTTATTTTTCTTTCTTTTTTTTTATTAACGTTTACACAACAAAAGGAATTGGTGAAATGGCCTCTAAGGCCGTGTCTACAGACGGAGGACACATTTCCCCGATGTTGTTGACCAAAAACACTGGTAGATGTCAGCCTCTCTTTATTATGATATTTTGAGATTTGCCTGTATTTTTGTCATTGGAGAGCACATACATCGTGTCAACTCAAATGAAGCAATGTGGCAAACGGGGAAATCTTCACTGTTAGGTTGGGGAAGAGGAGGGAGGTAACATTGGATGTGAGTTTGGGAAGGTGGGGGACAGTTTTTGCATCACAGAATAGAATCTCCTCAACCCCTATGATTGACGTTGTCATGCAGGAGTGTCACGATGACTAAAGTGTTGGGCTACAGCTCTAAGTCCTCTTTATTTAAATAGAGCAGGAGTGAAAGGTATTGCGGAGAGAGTGGGGGAAAAAAGTAGTCCCCCTTTAGACTCAGGCATTGAAGAGAAAAACACACACACACACACACGCACACCTTCTTCACACTATTTTTTGTCTGGACACCCTGGTAAAATGATGATGCTTTGAGGATGTAATTAGGCATTTCGTTCAAAGAATATGCCCGCAGATCCTTGAATTATTACCGTCGTTAAAATCGTGCAAATATGGAAATATGATTGCCAGGAGCGCATAAATCAATGATCAGCATGCCCTGAAAATCCAATAAATATGAGGGGTTGGAATACTTACAAATGCTAATTGCATGCAAGGATTTGCATATGGCAGTATTTAAAAGCAATGTCCTTGCCGAAAGAGCCTTTATGGGTAGACAAAGAAGGGATTGTGATTAGATAGACACCCACTCGTGATTTTATCAAACCGACACCGGTCCAGTCACAATTACTGTAAACAGTAGCCTACTCAAGGGGTTGCTGCACATGACGTACTTAGTAAGAAATACAGAAAGTATCTTAGGGTGTTGCAAACAAGTCTATGTTTATTATCCAGTTTCCTCCGTCTGTCCTGTCTTTTTACAATGGGATAAATTGAAGTGACTTTGAATAATGCGCTATGACCTCATGGTGATTACAGCTTATGAAACAAACCTTAATTGAGGTTATTGATTTATATTAAAAGGCATATGCTTTTTGCTTTGAACAAAACAGCTTCTCCTTTTGAAATGTGTTATTAATGCATGCATATTCCACTGAGTCTACAAAACATTAAGAACACCTGCTCTTTCCATGATATAGACTTACCAGGTAAATCCAGGTGAAAGCAATGATCCCTGATTGATGTCACTTGTTAAATCCACTTGAATCTGTGTTAAAGAAGGATTTTTAAACCTTGAGACAATTGAGAAATAGATTGTGTAAGTGTAAGTGCCTTTGAACTGCAAAGGTGCCGGGTTTTTCATGCTAAACAGTTTCAAATGTGTATCTAGAATGGTCCACTACCCAAAGGACATCCAGCCAACTTGACACAACTGTGGGAAGCATCAGCGTCAACATGGGACAGCATCCCTGTGGAAAGCTTTCGACACCTTGTAAAGCCCATGCCCCGACAAATTGAGGCTGTTCTCAATATTAGGAAGGTGTTCTGTTACTCACTGTATATATATATATATACAATTGGGGTCCGAAATGATTGACACCCTTGATAAAGATTACCTATAATGACTGTATTAAAATAAATAATGCAAATACTGAGCTATATTATATGCTAAAACATAATTGGGAAATTATATTATTTCATTGGAATACATTTTTTTTTTCTCAAAAGATGGGGTCAGAATGATTGCCAACCCTGTTTTGAATACCTTTGAATCCCTCAGCTTGCGAGAATAATTTTATAAAACATTTTATGAGATTGGAGAACACATTGGGAGGGATCTTAGACCATTCCTCCATACAGGATCTTTCCAGATCCTTGATATCCTTCGTTTGCGCTTATCGACTGCCCTGTTTAATTCAAACCACAGGTTTTCAATGGGTTTCAAGTCCGGAGACTGAGCTGGCCATTGCAAAATGTTGATTTTGTGGCCAATTAACCATTTATTTGTGGATTTTGATGTGTGCTTGGGGTTATTGTTCTTGCTGGAAGATCCACTTGCGGCCAAGTTTCAGCCTCCTGGCAGAGGCAACCAGATTTTTGGCTGAAATGTCCTGGTACTGGGTAAAGTTCATGATGCCGTTGACCTTAACAAGGGCCCCAGGACCAGTGGAAACAAAATAGCCCCATAACATGAAAGATCCACCACCATATTTTACAGTAAGTATGGGGTTCTTTTGTGCTTATGCATCCTTATGTTGACACCAAAGCCACCGCTGGTGTGTCTGGTCAAAGAGCTCTATAAAATAAAAATGTTTTTATTTGTTCAACAAAAACTATTTCTCTGAACAATTGTATTAGTATAAAACAACATAATATCCTGTTCGTATTTTTTGTATTTATTTGTTCATCTTTATCAAGGGTGACTAATTATGGATCTGACTGTTTATATGCAATATATATATTTTACCATTTATTTTGTGTGGCCGTGTCAAAAATGGATAATGCAGCCATTTATTTAGTGTTGCCATGTCAGCACAAAAAAATGATTATGGGTCAGATTTCTGCTACAACATTTTTTTTTTGAGGGGGGGGTTTGCTTGCCATACATTACCCAATGTTTTCTGTCCTCATGGGCTTTATCGTTCCACAGTCTTGCTGTTTGAGAGTTAGAACGAGCCCGGCGTTGACGGGACTTATCCTGAGGCTCCGTTTGTTTACGTGCGATTATCTAGCATCACCAGCAGCACCTTGGGCCTCTGCTACAACAGTAATCGCCCCCCTTTTCCACAAGAAACAGGAGACACACACTAGCAAAACAGTGAAGAGATGAGGGAGGTGTAGTGATGAAGAGAGTTGGTTGGGGCAGAGGGGTCGGGGTTGGAAAAGTGGGGGTCACAAAGAATCTCATACCCTACAACAGGGATCGTAGATAGATTCAGCCGCGGGACAATTTTATTCGTGAGCAGATGGTTAGGGGGCCAAATCATTTGAAGACCTCAAGAAGCCCAAATGGATATAATATTTGACTAAAACATCACAATTTCAAACCTTGCTTACATTTGTATATGATCACATCTCTCTACTATGCATGGGTATACTTTGGAATGGATTCCAAAATGAAAATCGCTTGAAGCTGATTTGCTGGTGTTTTTATAGTCTTTTATGTCCAACAATAAAAAATAAATAACCCACATCCACACACATTCCCATTTAAAATCCCATTTTCTCTAACCTTAACCCTATCCTTAACCCCTAACTTTAACCTTAACCCCTAACCCTAATTTTAACCATAACCATAAACCTGAGGACCGGCAAAATGTCCTAATTTCTCTGAATGTTTTCTATTCTTGCGAGGAATTCTGGTACTCACAAGTATAGTCATATGTGTTCACACACAGGATAAAAGCAGAGCAACATTATGACATCCTGGTTGAGTAAAAATCCAAAGAGAGGAAATTATGAGTCCCATCTATAGGTTTTTTACCATTTACTGTGTGTGAATTTACCTCTGAAGTCCAATATACAGTTAATTTGGAAAGTATTCAGACCCCTTGACTTTTTCCACATTTTGTTACATTACAGCCTTATTATAAAATGTATTAAATATGTATTTTTTCATCAATCTACTTAATACCTCATAATGACAAAGCAAATACAGGATTTTAGAAATTGTAACAAATGTCTTTAAAATAAAAAACTGAAATACCATATTTACATAAGTATTCAGACCATTTGCTATGATACTTGAAATTGAGCTCAGGTGCATCATGTTTTCATTGATCATGCTTCAGAGTGTTTCTACAACTTGATTGGAGTCCACCTGTGGTACATTTAATTGATTGGACATGATTTGGAAAGGCACACACCTGTCTATATAAGCTCCCACAGTTGATCATGCATGTCAGAGCAAAACCAAGCCATGAGGTGGAAGGAATTGCCCGTAGAGCTCCAAGACATGATTGTGTCGAGGCACAGATCTGGGGAAGGGTACCAAAAATTGTCTGCAGCATTGAAGGTCCACAAGAATAGATTGCCGTCCATCATTCTTAAATGGAAGAAGTTTAGAACAACCAAGACTCTTCCTAGAGCTGGCCACCCTGCCAAACTTCGTGGGAGAAGAAGGGCCTTGGTCAGGGAGGTGACCAAGAACCCGATGGTTACTCTGACAGACCTACAGTGTTCCTCTGTGGAGATGGGAGAACGTACCAGAAGGACAACCATCTCTGCAGCACTCCACCAATCAGGCCTTTATGGTAGAGTGGCCAGATGGAAGCCACTCCTCAATAAAAAGCACATGACAGCCCACTTGGAGGTGCCGTAAAGACTCATAAAGACTCTCAGACCATGAGAAACAAGATTCTCTGGTATGATGAAACCAAGATTGAACTCTTCGGCCAGAATGCCAAGCATCTCGTCTGGAGGAAACCTGGCATCATTCCTACGGTGATGCGTGGTGGTGGCAGCGGCAGGGACTGGAAGACTAGTCAGTATCCAGGGCAAGATGAACGGAGCAAAGTGCAGAGAGATCCTTGATGAAAGCCTGCTCCAGAGTACTTAGGATCTCAGACTGAGGTGAGGGTTCACCTTCAAACAGGACAACGCCCCTAAGCACACAGCCAAGACAACGCAGAAGTGCCTTCGGGACAAGTTTCTGAATGTCCTTGAGTGGCCCAGCCAGAGCCCAGACTTGAACCCAATCGAACATCTCTGGAGAGACTGAAAGTAGCTGTGCAGTGAAGCTCCTCATCCAACCTGACAGAGCTTCACAGGATCTGCAGAGGAGAATGGGAGAAACTCTCCAAATACAGATGTGCCAAGCTTGTAGCGTCATACCCAAGAAAAGGTATGACCTGGAAAAGGTGATTCAGCAAAGTACTGAGTAAAGTACTTAAATAAAGTTTAAATATTTTTTTTTAATGTTATTTAAAAAGTAAAGGGTGTGAATTCTTACACTACCGGTCAAATGTTTTAGAACACCTACTCATTCAAGGGTTTTTCTTTATTTTTCCTTATTTTCTACGTTGTATAATAATAGTGAAGACATCAACACTATGAAATAACGCAAATGGAATAATGTTGTAACCAAAAAAGTGTTTTAAATTTGAGATTCTTCAAATAGGCATCCTTTGTTTGATCACAACTTTGCATGCTCTTGGAATTCAATAAACCAGCTACATGAGGTAGTCACCTGGAATGCATTTCAATAAACAGGTGTGCCTTGTTAAAAGTACATTTGTGGAATTAATGCGTTAATGCGTTTGAGCCAATCAGTTGTGTTGTGACAAGGTATACAGAAGATAGCCCTATTTGGTAAAATACCAAGTCCATATTATGGCAAAAACAGCTCAAATAAGCAAAGAGAAATGACAGTCCATCATTACATTAAGACTTGAAGGTCAGTCAATCTGGAAAATATCAAGAACTTTGAAAGTTTCTTCAAGTGCAGTCACAATAACCATCAAGTGCTATGATGAATCTGGCTCTCATGAGGACCTCCACAGGAAAGGAAGACCAGAGTTACCTCTGCTGCAGAGGATACGTTCATGAGAGTTACCAGCCTCAGAAATTGCAGCCCAAATAAATGCATCACATTTCAAGTAACAGACACATCTCAACATCAACTGTTCAGAGGGGACTGTGTGAATCAGGCCTTCAAGGTCGAATTGCTGGGAAGAAACCACTACTAAAGGACACCAATAATAAGAAGAGACTTGCTTGGGCCAAGAAACATGAGCAATGGACATTAGACCAGTGGAAATTTGTGGTTCCAACCGCTGTGTCTTTGTAAGATGCGGTGTGACTGAATGGATGATCTCCGCATGTGTATTTCCCACCGTAAAGCATGGAGGAGGAAGTGTTATGGTGTGGGGGTGCTTTGCTGGTGACACTGTCTGTGACTTATTTAGAATTCAAGACCCACTTAACCAGCATGCTTACCACAGCATTCTGCAATGATACGCCATCCCATCTGGTTTGGGCTTAGTGTGACTATCATTTGTTTTTCAACAAGACGATTACCTATGGAGTGATGGAGTGCTGCATCAGATGACCTGGCCTCCACAATTCCCCGACCTCAACCAACAAGAGATGAGTCGGACAGCAGAGTGAAGGAAAAGCAGCCAACAAATGCTCAGCATGCGTGGGAACTCCTTCAAGACTGTTGGAAAAGTATACCAGGTGAAGATGGTTGAGAGAATGCCAAGAGTGTGCATATCTGTCATCAAGTCAATGGGTGGCTATTTGAAGAATCTCAAATATAATTGTATAACACTTTTTGGTTACTACATGATTTCATGTGTTATTTCATAGTTTTGATGACTTTACTATTATTCTACAATGTAGAAAATAGTCTAAATAAAGAAAAACACTTAAATGTGCAGGTGTTCTAAAACTTGTAAATGCAATATTTCAGTGTTTTATTTTTAATACATGTGCAAAAATGTCTAAAAACCTGTCTTTGCTTTGTCATTATTGGGTATTGTGAGGATTGATGAGGGGAAAAAACAATTGAATATATTTCAGAATAAGGCTGTCACGTAACAAAATGTAGGAAAAGTCAAGGGATGTGAATGTGCTGTATGTGGTGTGGTAAAGTAAATTAGAAGTGGTGTGGGGTGTTACTTGATTGAGGAAAAATGTCATTTTTTTAAATTTCATCAGTTAAAAACAAATTCTTATTTACAATGACGGCCTAGGAACAGTGGGTTAACTGCCTTGTTCAGGGGCAGAGCCACAGATTTTTACCTTAGCTCAGGATTCGATTTAGCAACCTTCCGGTTACTGGCTCTACGCGCTAACCACTAGGCTACTTACTATGGCTGAGATATGCGGTCGTGTCTAAAATGTAATGTGATTGAGGGTGTTAGGTAATACGGTTACAGAGTAGGCATTGAAACAAGCCGGGTCTGCTGTTAGGTGTAAAATCGAGTGTGACGGCAAAAGAATGTGTCTCAGTGTTGTCTTCCTAAAATATTGTCAAGTCATGTTTTTTTTTTCATATTCCAATTACACTGTAAAAAAGAGGAGAGGAGAATGGAATTAGAATGGAACATCTCTCAGAGGGCCTCCTGCTCGGCAGTCAAAGAGCTAGGTGACAGATTCCCTCTGCTCTCTCCCTGGAGCTCGTCTCTATCCAGGTCAGTAGTCGCAGGCTCCACGGCACAAAAAAGCTAAGGACCTGCCAAATAAAGTGACTGCCTATAAGACCGATGCACCCCCTACTACACACCTGTCTCACTGGAACAACACCAATTGATTTTTCCTGATTCGGATCTGTCTGGTGTTTAACCTAACAATGTAGTCGAAGCGATAGAACATGGCCGAGCGCTCATGTCCGCCGATTAGTCCCCAACAACTTGAGTGTACACTTACTTAGTAGTGTCTTTGCCTGCATTTGGGTAGTAGGCTTTGCCTCAAAAGAGGACGTTTCAAAACTGCATTGTTTGTAGATGCAAAGTAATATATAAAAAAGCTGAATGTGGCTCAATATTTTTATTTTGAGGCAAATGCTTTCACTCCAACACAATCTAAGTATACAAAACATTAAGAACACCTGCTCGTTCCATGACATAGACTGACCAGGGAAATCCAGGTGAAATCTATATTCCCTTATTGATGTTAGTTGTTAATTCCACTTCAATCAGTGTAGATGAAGGGAAGGAAACAGGTTAAAAGAGGAATTTTAAGCCTTGAGACAATTGAGACATGGATTGTGTATGTGTGCAATTCAGAGTGTGAATGGGCAAGACAAAATATTTAAGGACATTTGAACAGGGTATGGCAGTAGGTGCTAACCACACTGATTTCAGTGTACTGTGGAGGTTTGAGTATACTGTTGAGGCTGTTCTGAGTTGCCAGCGTAATACTGTCATTTTGTTTTACAGCAGAGATGCTGTAATATATTTTACAGTACTATTTTCTTACCTTAAATATATATTACAGCATCCCTGCTACTTGTTTATAAGTATATTTATTGTTAGCCAATGTTAAATGACTGCATGTTTTCTTTGCTAACCTAGCTAGCTCAAGTTGACACAACATTTGAGCTTTATGTGTCTCACCCGACAGCACGACGTTGGCGCCTGAAACTGATCATTTTAATATACAGTAGGCATAATCTATTACTGTAAAGAAATACAGTATGTTAGTTATTTTTACAGGAGGCTTCCAATTACAGTTAATGACAGTATTTTAAAGCATTTTACCCATAATGCAGTGCAATCTACAGCATTAGTGCTGTAAAACATGTGTGTGATATTTTCCTGTGCATTCTACAGTGTTTTACTGTTGTAATGACAGGAACGTCTTAGTGTGTGTGTGTGTATATATATATATATATATATATATATATATATATATATATATATATATATATATATATATATATATATATATATATATATGTATGTATGTATGTGTGTGTGTGTGTGTATATATATATATATATATATATATATATATATATATATATATACAGTGGCTTCAGAAAGTTTTTGTTGTGCTGCAGCCTGAATTCAAAATGGATTAAATATTTTTTTCTCACCCATTTACACACAAAACTCAATAATGACAAAGTGAAAACATGTTTTTAGAATTTTTTGCAAATGAAATACAGAAATATCTAATTTACATAAATATTCTCTCCCCTGAGTCAATACTTTGTAGAAGCACTTTTGGAGGCGATTACAGATTTGAGTCTTGGGTATGTTTGTATTAGCTTTGCACATCTGGATTTGGGGATTTTCTTCCATTCTCCCTTGCAGATTTTCCAAGCTCTGTTAAGTTAGATGTGGAGCGGCGATGAACAGCAATCTTCAAGTCTTTACACAGATTTGTACTGGGATTCAAGTCTGGACTTTGGCTGGGCCACTCTAGGACTTTCAAATTATTGTTCTGAAGGAATTCCAGTGTCAATTTGGCTGTATGCTTGAAACGTGAATCGTTGCACCCAGTCTAAGATCATTTGGACTTTAAAGCAGGTTCTCATCAAAGAGTTGCCTGTATTTGGCACCACTCATTGTTCCCTCTATCCTTACCAGTCTCCCAGTCCCTACCTCTGAAAATCATTCCCATAGCATGATGCTGCCACCACCATGCTTCACAGTAGGGATGGTTTTCAACGGGTGATGAGCTGTGCCTGGATTTCTCCAGACATAGAGCTTTACATTCAGGCCAAAGAGTTCAATTGTTGTCTCATCAGACCACAGAATATTTTGCCTTCTGCTCTGAGTCTTGCATGTGCCTTGGTGCAAACCCCAGGCGTGCTGTCATGTACCTTTTCCTCAGTTGTGGCTTCAGTCTGGCCAGTCATAACCATTAAGCCCAGATTGGTGAAGTACTGTGTAGACTGTTGTCCTCCCATCTCATCCAAGGATCTCAGTAGTTGTGTCAGAGTGATCATTGGGTTCTTGGTCACCTCCCTGTCCAAGGTCCTTCTTGTGCGGTTGCTCAGTTTGGTCGCATGGCCAGCTATAGGCAGTCTGGGTAGTTTCACATTTTTTTATTTGCTCTGCATTTCATTTTCAATACATTTGAAAAAATGTCTAAAAACACGTTTTCACTTTGTCATTATGGGGTAGGTGGTTGAACATTTTTGAATTCAGGCTGTAAAACAACCAAATGTGGAATAAGTCAAGGGTTATGAATTCTTTCTGAAGACATATATAATTACATATAATTATCCGCTTTTGGCCGATACAAAGTTTGTGTGTGTGTGTGAGTGAAGTTTTGTGAGTGGTGGGGGATGATTGTATCCCACTGAGGGTTGAATCTGGACAGGAGCACCATCATGGTGTCTGGCAATCACCCCAGGAGATGATGAAGATGATGGCTGCCATTTTGTGGAAACCATCAGAGGCAGTTTCACTCACTAGCCGCATCATTTACTTTGTGTTTTCCTTCACCTAGGAATTTCACACAAGAGAAGTCTGTATGAGTGGACTTTGGATTGTGAGTCAATCATTTTTATTTCTCATCCTGCATGTGACGTTTTATACTGTATGTATACACTCTGGGATAGACTTCATGTGGGTATTTATTATTGTTATGATATCCTTATTTCACTAGATCCATGACGGTACTTGATATGGTCATATACAGTGTGTTCTGAAATGATTTAGACCCCTAGACTTTTTCCACATTTTGTTAGGTTTACGTTATTCTAAAATGGATTACATTGTTTTGTTTCCCTCATCAATCTACACACAATACCGCATAATGACAAAGAAATATTTGAAACATTTTTTGGGGGTGAAAATGTATCAAATGAAACATTCCACTTACGTAAGTATTATTTCCCTTTACTATGACGCTACATGCTTGGCACACCTGTATTTGGGGACTTTCTCCCATTCTTCTCTGCAGATCCTCTCAAGATCTGTCAGGTTGGATGGGGAGCGTCTCTGCACAGCCATTCATTTCAAACCTCTTCCATTTAAGAATGACTGAGCCCACTGTGTTCTTGGGGACCTTCATTGCTCAGAATTGTTTTGGTACCCTTCCCCAGATCTGTGCCATGACACAATCCTGTCTCGGAGCTAGACAGACAATTCCTTCGACCTTCTGGCTTGGTTTTTTGCTCTGACATGCACTGTCAACTGTGGGACCTTATATAGACGGGTTGTGTGCCTTTCCAAATCATGTCCATGTCCAATCTCAAGCATGATCAATGGAAACAGGATGCACCTGAGCTCAATTTTGACCTGAGCTCAATTTCGAGTCTCATTGCAAAGGGTCTGAATAGTTATTTAAATAAGGTATTTCTGTTACTAATTTGTAATACATTTGCAAATATTTCTAAAAACCTGTTTTCGCTTTAACATTATGGGGTATTGTGTGTAGATTGATGACGGAAACAAAAATAATTTAGAATATGGCTGTAATGTTACAAAATGTGGAAAAAGTGAAGGGGTCTAAATACTTTCCAAATGCAGTATATATTGGTTATGTATCACAGTCTTATCTGTGTTGACTCATGACTCACTCATATTGCACCCATACTGTAGGTGCTTGGATTTATGTCATTTTTTTCTGTCCAGATTATTTTACCACTTCACAAACGTAGGCTTTTATGCATTTTAAAATGGATCATTTGAATTAATATGATTATTTTTGTTAAAAGTATAAACATCTCCCCATTGTCTCCTATATTTAATCTTAATTTAGAAATACAAGGAATATGCAATATATGAGCTGATCCATTTTGTATGTCTTCAAAATACTTAAAAGTATATCAAACATTTAATTCACTATAGTTATAAATTGGGTTACATACAAAAGCCAGTGGAATGAATGTACACTAAGTTGCAGTCTATTTAAAATACATTGGTTGTCTCCGAATACACAGACTAGCATACTACATACTTAAACTGCATACCATGTACTCATAGTCGCATACTATTTAGCACGTACCGTGTAGTAAAAAGTATGCAGCATGCCACTGCCACAACGAAGTAGTGGCTCCTGACTGGCTGAGTAGGTGGGGCGGGGCTGAGTGCGGGTGGATTTTTCCAAATTCAACAGACATGCATCGCATTAACCAGCCTGATAATAACCAGCCTGATAATAACCAGCCTGATATTAACCAGCCTGATAATAGCTAATTTCCAATTAGATTAATTTCTCTAAAATAGAATAAGAATGAGTTATAGGCCTAATCAGGCTGGTTATAGGCAGACAATCACATTCGACTTATACCATAGCCCATCTGTCCTATTCAAAAATGACTGAAGACAGATACTGATCATTTGGTACCATTTCAACATAGAGTATTTATTAGTGAAATCAAACTACTGTAACATATATACATTACATCAATAGCCTAATACACACACCAAAACGTTTGAAATGTTTAAATCTAAAGGCTATTGCACAGAAAAACATGGACAGTCGGGTGTATAATGCAAATTCAGAACCGCTAGACAGCAACATAATAAACTAAAGCACTGATAACTGGGAATATGGGAACTGGGAATAATAAATAATGAAATAGGTAGCCACGCCTACAAAACTAAAACAATCCATGTGTTCAAATCAAAAGGCCTGATTAACATAACATCAATACCGCAGCCACATCCCAACACATTAAGAAATCAAAATATGTTTTTTAGTATTTAGTTTCAAAGCTCTGATGAAGGCCAAGAGAACAATTAAACACTTCATTGAGAAAACAGAAATCCATTTTGGGTTAAAAAAAATACATTTAAAAAAATACTTCTGTTTTCAAAGATATATTCTACGATGCAATATTCGGATCATTTTAAGGAGAACAAAAACTACTTAGCCTACATTTTTGAAAATTCACACACTCTATTTTCACATTATTTCATTTCGGTAGCGCATCCCAGTATCTAATTGATCAAAGCCGAAAAGAGTAAGACATCCGGGCATTTCAAGTATACTTGATTTTTGAAATGTTGCATACTATTAAACCTTATTTTGTTTGCATACTCAAGCGGCCTACTATTTAGGATGCAAGTATGGGTATTTGGATACGGACCGTTTGTGCTCAGGATCTTGGACCCTTCTTGCTCTGTAACCTTAGATCTGACATGTAGTCAAACCAGTGAATGTATAACAGTGACCTTTTTGGAGTCTTTTGGAATTGCTAATTGTCTTTATGCTGTGCCGTTGACAATAACGCGCAGAGATATATTGCACCTGGGCAAAATCGATTTTTTCTAAAGATTTCCTTGACTGAGTTGAAGGATACTCATAAAGGAAGTCAATGTTCTATTATTTTCCTTCATCTGCATTTTTTTGTGAGCACTTCAGTAGTCAATGGCACATTTAAAAGACACAACGGTGCAATGTGAATATAATCTCTGTGATGCAAGCAAGAGGTTGCATCACATGAATCATATAAAACCATATTAAGGCGTTCATTTCCAAATGTAAAAAAAAAAAAAAAACCTTAGACTACTGCATTCTGCAAATCAAGTTCTCCCTTTTAATACATTTTGTCACAGGGCATCATGAACGTGCTAGTGGTTGACAAATTGTACAAGACAAGACACAATGTTATCCGAAAAATTATCTGGCAATAATAAAATGCCTAACTCCAACACATGCCCAATGTCTAACAGATTTAATAGCAGTTATTTTGGGTATTTTGGGGGGGAAACCATTACACCATTATGAATGTTTTACAACGTTGTTTATTAGTGAAATCTCTAAAATACTATATATGGGGATTGTTCATTAGGTTGTTGGCGAGCTTGCAAAATGAGCTGTGTGAGGGAGGGAGGGAGGGAGGACATAATCAGCAGCTAAATGGGTATACTTTCAACATAATGTTGAAACATTTTCAGTTGAGAGAGCAACTACTTAAAAGCATAGCTAAAGCCTGGAAAAGGCACACATTTCTGTCAGGAACCGTTTGCTACACTGATCTCTCTCTCTCTCTCTCTCTCTCTCTCAAATATGAATTAAAGAAAAATTCAGTCGAACTAAGGGAAACTGCAAACTGCATCAAGGGCTGTGACTTTGCCAGCCTACTATCACTGATATTGTTATTATTAAATCCTATTTCTGACTCTTAAAATCTTGTTTGCGAACCATGGCTTCCCTTTTCCATGTTGTCGACAAAATGACAGTTATTCAGGAAGCGAAGTTGGCTCGGTATTGATCCTGGGTGGTGAAATTAGTAGTGACTGGATCACTCGAACTGATAGTGTACATTGGGCTGATAGTATACAGTACAATGGGCTGATAGTATACAGTACAATGGGCTGATAGTACACAGTACAATGGGCTGATAGTACACAGTACAATGGGCTGATAGTACACAGTACAATGGGCTGATAGTACACAGTACAATGGGCTGATAGTACACAGTACAATGGGGGTGTGGTGGCTGGTGGGACTGCTTCAGAGAGAACAACCTGAGCATTCGTCTGCTGGATTTGTTTGACTCGGGTAATTGAAAGTGTTTTAAACTATTATAGCAACTGGAGAGCTTGTTTAAGTGTCGAGCTGCCAGTTAAGGGACAGGCCGAAGAGCCTCAGCCCGTCAGACCTGTCAGTCAATGGAAACGAGAAGTGTCGGCCTAATGGTTTTTTTCTTACGTGCCGAGAGTGGTAGAGGGGTAAAAAAAATCTATGTGTTGTCATGTGTGAGTGCAGGCCATCAAACAAGATCAGGTGGATTGGAACTGTATTTGTGTAGTGTTGCAGATCAGAAGCGATGGTGAGTGGGAGGAGGTTTGTGTGTGTGAGCGAGCGTGCGTATGTATGCTTGTAAGTATGCGTGTGTGTGTGTGTGTGTGTGATAGATCGATGCTCTCCAAACGCCTCAGCATCCCAGGGCTTTTGTTGATGTGAGTGTGACAGGGGTCACGTGACCTCCAAAACAATGTTGCTTTTATCCCATGGCTCTTTCCCAGGTGACGGAACGTCTTTGATTTCTTCTGTTCTGTTTTTTTCCCTCTCCATCCTCTTCTCTTTAGCGCAGCGTGTTCGCTGTTGTT